>NW_028225834.1:0-140582 GCF_052327205.1 Somniosus microcephalus | reverse complement strand
CTCCAGACTTCACCTTCTCCTTCTCCTTCTTCTGCTTCTTCTGCTTCGCCCTCCAGACTTCACCTTCTCCTTCTCCTTCTTCTGCTTCTTCTGCTTCACCCTCCAGACTTCACCTTCTCCTTCTCCTTCTTCTGCTTCTTCTGCTTCACCCTCCTGACTTCACCTTCTCCTTCTCCTTCTTCTACTTCTTCTGATTCACCCTCCAGACTTCACCTTCTCCTTCTCCTTCTTCTGCTTCTTCTGCTTCACCCTCCTGACTTCACCTTCTCCTTCTCCTTCTTCTACTTCTTCTGATTCACCCTCCAGACTTCACCTTCTCCTTCTCCTTCTTCTACTTCTTCTGATTCACCCTCCAGTCTTCACCTTCTCCTTCTCCTTCTTCTGCTTCTTCTGATTCACCTTCCAGACTTCACCTTCTCCTTCTCCTTCTTCTGCTTCTTCTGATTCACCCTCCTGACTTCACCTTCTCCTTCTCCTTCTTCTGCTTCTTCTGATTCATCCTCCAGACTTCACCTTCTCCTTCTCCTTCTTCTACTTCTTCTGATTCACCCTCCAGACTTCACCTTCTCCTTCTACTTCTTCTGCTCTTCTGATTCACCCTCCAGACTTCACCTTCTCCTTCTCCTTCTTCTGCTTCTTCTGATTCACCCTCCAGACTTCACCTTCTCCCTCTCCTTCTTCTGCTTCTTCTGATTCACCCTCCAGACTTCACCTTCTCCTTCTCCTTCTTCTACTTCTTCTGATTCACCCTCCAGACATCACCTTCTCCTTCTCCTTCTTCTGCTTCTTCTGATTCACCCTCCAGACTTCACCTTCTCCTTCTCCTTCGTCTACTTCTTCTGATTCACACTCCAGACTACACCTTCTCCTTCTCCTTCTTCTACTTCTTCTGATTCACCCTCCAGACTTCACCTTCTCCTTCTCCTTCTTCTGCTTCTTCTGATTCACCCTCCAGACTTCACCTTCTCTTTCTCCTTCTTCTACTTCTTCTGATTCACCCTCCAGACTTCACCTTCTCCTTCTCCTTTTTCTACTTCTTCTGATTCACCCTCCAGACTTCACCTTCTCCTTCTCCTTCTTCTACTTCTTCTGCTTCTCCCTCCAGACTTCACCTTCTCCTTCTCCTTCTTCTGCTTCTTCTGATTCACCCTCCAGGCTTCACCTTCTCCTTCTCCTTCTTCTACTTCTTCCGATTCACCCTTCAGACTTCACCTTCTCCTTCTCCGTCTTCTACTTCTTCTGATTCACCCTCCAGACTTCACCTTCTCCTTCTCCTTCTTCTACTTCTTCTGATTCACCCTCCTGACTTCACCTTCTCCTTCTCCTTCTTCTGCTTCTTCTGCTTCACCCTCCAAACTTCACCTTCTCCTTCTCCTTCTTCTGCTTCTTCTGATTCACCCTCCTGACTTCACCTTCTCCTTCTCCTTCTTCTGCTTCTTCTGATTCACCCTCCAGACTTCACCTTCTCCTTCTCCTTCTTCTACTTCTTCTGATTCACCCTCCAGACTTCACCTTCTCCTTCTCCTTCTTCTGCTTCTTCTGATTCACCCTCCAGACTTCACCTTCTCCTTCTTCTGCTTCTTCTGATTCACCCTCCAGACTTCACCTTCTCCTTCTCCTTCTTCTGCTTATTCTGATTCACCCTTCAGACTTCATCTTCTCCTTCTCCTTCTTCTGCTTCTTCTGATTCACCCTCCAGACCTCACCTTCTCCTTCTACTTCTTCTACTTCTTCTGATTCACCCTCCAGACCTCACCTTCTCCTTCTACTTCTTCTGCTTCTTCTGATTCACCCTCCAGACTTCACCTTCTCCTTCTCCTTCTTCTGCTTCTTCTGAATCACCCTCCAGACTTCGCCTTCTCCTTCTCCTTCTTCTACTTCTTCTGATTCACCCTCCAGACTTCACCTTCTCCTTCTCCTTCTTCTACTTCTTCTGATTCACCCTCCAGTCTTCACCTTCTCCTTCTCCTTCTTCTGCTTCTTCTGATTCACCTTCCAGACTTCACCTTCTCCTTCTCCTTCTTCTGCTTCATCTGATTCACCCTCCTGACTTCACCTTCTCCTTCTCCTTCTTCTGCTTCTTCTGCTGCGCCCTCCAGACTTCACCTTCTCCTTCTCCTTCTTCTGCTTCTTCTGCTTCACACTCCTGACTTCACCTTCTCCTTCTCCTTCCTCTACTTCTTCTGCTTCACCCCCTGACTTCACCTTCTCCTTCTCCTTCTTCTGCTTCTTCTGATTCACCCTCCTAACTTCACCTTCTCCTTCTCCTTCTTCTGCTTCTTCTGATTCACCCTCCTGACTTCACCTTCTCCTTCTCCTTCTTCTGCTTCTTCTGATTCACCCTCCAGACTTCACCTTCTCCTTCTCCTTCTTCTGCTTCTTCTGATTCACCCTCCAGACTTCACCTTCTCCTTCTCCTTCTTCTGCTTCTTCGGATTCACCCTCCAGACCTCACCTTCTCCTTCTCCTTCTTCTACTTCTTCTGATTCACCCTCCAGACTTCATCTTCTCCTTCTCCTTCTTCTGCTTCTTCTGATTCACCCTCCAGACTTTCACCTTCTCCTTCTCCTTCTTCTGCATCTTCTGATTTACCTTCCAGACTTCACCTTCTCCTTCTCCTTCTTCTACTTCTTCTGATTCACCCTCCAGTCTTCACCTTCTCCTTCTCCTTCTTCTGCTTCTTCTGCTTCACCCTCCAGACTTCACCTTCTCCTTCTCTTTCTTCTGCTTCTTCTGATTCACCCTCCAGACTTCACCTTCTCCTTCTCCTTCTTCTGATTCTTCTGATTCACCCTCCAGACTTCACCTTCTCATTCTCCTTCTTCTGCTTCTTCTGATTCACCCTCCTGACTTCACCTTCTCCTTCTCCTTCTTCTACTTCTTCTGATTCACCCTCCTGACTTCACCTTCTCCTTCTCCTTCTTCTTCTTCTTTTGCTTCACCCTCCAGACTTCACCTTCTCCTTCTCCTTCTTCTACTTCTTCTGATTCACCCTCCAGACTTCACCTTCTCCTTCTCCTTCTTCTGCTTCTTCTGATTCACCCTCCAGACTTCACCTTCTCCTTCTCCTTATTCTGCTTCTTCTGATTCACCCTCCAGACTTCACCTTCTCCTTCTCCTTCTTCTGCTTCTTCTGATTCACCCTCCAGACTTCACCTTCTCTTTCTCCTTCTTCTGCTTCTTCTGATTCACCCTCCAGACTTCACCTTCTCCTTCTCCTTCTTCTACTTCTTCTGATTCACCCTCCAGACTTCACCTTCTCCTTCTCCTTTTCTGCTTCTTCTGATTCACCCTCCAGACTTCACCTTCTCCTTCTCCTTCGTCTACTTCTTCTGGTTCACCCTCCAGACTACACCTTCTCCTTCTCCTTCTTCTACGTCTTCTGATACACCCTCCAGACTTCACCTTCTCCTTCTCCTTCTTCTGCTTCTTCTGATTCACCCTCCAGACTTCACCTTCTACTTCTCCTTCTTCTACTTCTTCTGATTCACCCTCCAGACTTCACCTTCTCCTTCTCCTTCTTCTGCTTCTTCTGCTTCACCCTCCAGACTTCACCTTCTCCTTCTCCTTCTTCTGCTTCGCCCTCCAGACTTCACCTCCTTTTCCTTCTTCTGCTTCTTCTGCTTCACCCTCCAGACTTCACCTTCTCCTTCTCCTTCTTCTGCTTCTTCTGCTTCACCCTCCTGACTTCACCTTCTCCTTCTCCTTCTTCTACTTCTTCTGATTCACCTCCAGACTTCATCTTCTCCTTCTCCTTCTTCTGCTTCTTCTGCTTCACCCTCCAGACTTCACCTTCTCCTTCTCCTTCTTCTGCTTCTTCTGCTGCGCCCTCCAGACTTCACCTTCTCCTTCTCCTTCTTCTGCTTCTTCTGCTTCACCCTCCTGACTTCACCTTCTCCTTCTCCTGCCTCTACTTCTTCTGCTTCACCCCCCTGACTTCACCTTCTCCTTCTCCTTCTTCTGCTTCTTCTGATTCACCCTCCTAACTTCACCTTCTCCTTCTCCTTCTTCTGTTTCTTCTGATTCACCCTCCTGACTTCACCTTCTCCTTCTCCTTCTTCTGCTTCTTCTGATTCACCCTCCAGACTTCACCTTCTCCTTCTCCTTCTTCTGCTTCTTCTGATTCACCCTCCAGACTTCACCGTCTCCTTCTCCTTCTTCTGCTTCTTCGGATTCACCCTCCAGACCTCACCTTCTCCTTCTCCTTCTTCTACTTCTTCTGATTCACCCTTCAGACTTCATCTTCTCCTTCTCCTTCTTCTGCTTCTTCTGATTCACCCTCCAGACTTCACCTTCTCCTTCTCCTTCTTCTGCATCTTCTGATTCACCTTCCAGACTTCACCTTCTCCTTCTCCTTCTTCTACTTCTTCTGATTCACCCTCCAGTCTTCACCTTCTCCTTCTCCTTCTTCTGCTTCTTCTGCTTCACCCTCCAGACTTCACCTTCTCCTTCTCTTTCTTCTGCTTCTTCTGATTCACCCTCCAGACTTCACCTTCTCCTTCTCTTTCTTCTGATTCTTCTGATTCACCCTCCAGACTTCACCTTCTCCTTCTCCTTCTTCTGCTTCTTCTGATTCACCCTCCTAATTTCACCTTCTCCTTCTCCTTCTTCTACTTCTTCTGATTCACCCTCCTGACTTCACCTTCTCCTTCTCCTTCTTCTTCTTCTTTTGCTTCACCCTCCAGACTTCACCTTCTCCTTCTCCTTCTTCTACTTCTTCTGATTCACCCTCCAGACTTCACCTTCTCCTTCTCCTTCTTCTGCTTCTTCTGATTCACCCTCCAGACTTCACCTTCTCCTTCTCCTTATTCTGCTTCTTCTGATTCACCCTCCAGACTTCACCTTCTCCTTCTCCTTCTTCAGCTTCTTCTGATTCACCCTCCAGACTTCACCTTCTCCTTCTCCTTCTTCTGCTTCTTCTGATTCACCCTCCAGACTTCACCTTCTCCTTCTCCTTCTTCTACTTCTTCTGATTCACCCTCCAGACTTCACCTTCTCCTTCTCCTTTTCTGCTTCTTCTGATTCACCCTCCAGACTTCACCTTCTCCTTCTCCTTCGTCTACTTCTTCTGATTCACCCTCCAGACTACACCTTCTCCTTCTCCTTCTTCTACTTCTTCTGATACACCCTCCAGACTTCACCTTCTCCTTCTCCTTCTTCTGCTTCTTCTGATTCACCCTCCAGACTTCACCTTCTACTTCTCCTTCTTCTACTTCTTCTGATTCACCCTCCAGACTTCACCTTCTCCTTCTCCTTCTTCTGCTTCTTCTGCTTCACCCTCCAGACTTCACCTTCTCCTTCTCCTTCTTCTGCTTCGCCCTCCAGACTTCACCTCCTTCTCCTTCTTCTGCTTCTTCTGCTTCACCCTCCAGACTTCACCTTCTCCTTCTCCTTCTTCTGCTTCTTCTGCTTCACCCTCCTGACTTCACCTTCTCCTTCTCCTTCTTCTACTTCTTCTGATTCACCTCCAGACTTCACCTTCTCCTTCTCCTTCTTCTGCTTCTTCTGCTTCACCCTCCAGACTTCACCTTCTCCTTCTCATTCTTCTGCTTCTTCTGCTGCGCCCTCCAGACTTCACCTTCTCCTTCTCCTTCTTCTGCTTCTTCTGCTTCACCCTCCTGACTTCACCTTCTCCTTCTCCTTCCTCTACTTCTTCTGCTTCACCCCCCTGACTTCAGCTTCTCCTTCTCCTTCTTCTGCTTCTTCTGATTCACCCTCCTAACTTCACCTTCTCCTTCTCCTTCTTCTGCTTCTTCTGATTCACCCTCCTGACTTCACCTTCTCCTTCTCCTTCTTCTGCTTCTTCTGATTCACCCTCCAGACTTCACCTTCTCCTTCTCCTTCTTCTGCTTCTTCTGATTCACCCTCCAGACTTCACCTTCTCCTTCTCCTTCTTCTGCTTCTTCGGATTCACCCTCCAGACCTCACCTTCTCCTTCTCCTTCTTCTACTTCTTCTGATTCACCCTCCAGACTTCATCTTCTCCTTCTCCTTCTTCTGCTTCTTCTGATTCACCCTCCAGACTTCACCTTCTCCTTCTCCTTCTTCTGCATCTTCTGATTCACCCTCCAGACTTCACCTTCTCCTTCTCCTTCTTCTACTTCTTCTGATTCGCCCTCCAGACTTCACTTTCTCCTTCTCCTTCTTCTACTTCTTCTGATTCACTCTCCAGTCTTCACCTTCTCCTTCTCCTTCTTCTGCTTCTTCTGCTTCACCCTCCAGACTTCACCTTCTCCTTCTCTTTCTTCTGCTTCTTCTGATTCACCCTCCAGACTTCACCTTCTCCTTCTCCTTCTTCTGATTCTTCTGATTCACCCTCCAGACTTCACCTTCTCCTTCTCCTTCTTCTGCTTCTTCTGATTCACCCTCCTGACTTCACCTTCTCCTTCTCCTTCTTCTTTTGCTTCACCCTCCAGACTTCACCTTCTCCTTCTCCTTCTTCTACTTCTTCTGATTCACCCTCCAGACTTCACCTTCTCCTTCTCCTTCTTCTGCTTCTTCTGATTCACCCTCCAGACTTCACCTTCTCCTTCTCCTTATTCTGCTTCTTCTGATTCACCCTCCAGACTTCACCTTCTCCTTCTCCTTCTCCTGCTTCTTCTGATTCACCCTCCAGACTTCACCTTCTCCTTCTCCTTCTTCTGCTTCTTCTGATTCACCCTCCAGACTTCACCTTCTCCTTCTCCTTCTTCTACTTCTTCTGATTCCCCCTCCAGACTTCATCTTCTCCTTTTCCTTCTTCTGCTTCTTCTGATTCACCCTCCAGACTTCACCTTCTCCTTCTCCTTCTTCTGCTTCTTCTGATTCACCCTCCAGACTTCACCATCTCCTTCTCCTTCTTCTGCTTCTTCTGATTCACCCTTCAGACTTCACCTCTCCTTCTCCTTCTTCTGCTTCTTCTGATTCACCCTCCAGACCTCACCTTCTCCTTCTCCTTCTTCTACTTCTTCTGATTCACCCTCCAGACTTCATCTTCTCCTTCTCCTTCTTCTGCTTCTTCTGATTCACCCTCCAGACTTCACCTTCTCCTTCTCCTTATTCTGCTTCTTCTGATTCACCCTCCAGACTTCGCCTTCTCCTTCTCCTTCTTCTACTTCTTCTGATTCACCCTCCAGACTTCACCTTCTCCTTCTCTTTCTTCTACTTCTTCTGATTCACCCTCCAGTCTTCACCTTCTCCTTCTCCTTCTTCTGCTTCTTCTGATTCACCCTCCAGACTTCACCTTCTCCTTCTCCTTCTTCTGCTTCTTCTGACTCACCCTCCTGACTTCACCTTCTCCTTCTCCTTCTTCTGCTTCTTCTGATTCACCCTCCAGACTTCACCTTCTCCTTCTCCTTCTTCTACTTCTTCTGATTCACCCTCCAGACTTCACCTTCTCCTTCTACTTCTTCTGCTTCTTCTGATTCACCCTCCAGACTTCGCCTTCTCCTTCTCCTTCTTCTGCTTCTTCTGATTCACCCTCCACACTTCACCTTCTCCTTCTCCTTCTTCTGCTTCTTCTGATTCAACCTCCAGACTTCACCTTCTCCTTCTCCTTCTTCTGCTTCTTCTGATTCACCCTCCAGACTTCACCTTCTCCTTCTCCTTATTCTGCTTCTTCTGATTCACCCTCCAGACTTCACCTTCTCCTTCTCCTTCTTCTGCTTCTTCTGATTCACCCTCCAGACTTCAGCTTCTCCTTCTCCTTCTTCTGCTTCTTCTGATTCACCCTCCTGACTTCACCTTCTCCTTCTCCTTCTTCTGCTTCTTCTGATTCACCCTCCAGACTTCACCTTCTCCTTCTCCTTCTTCTACTTCTTCTGATTCACCCTCCAGACTTCACCTTCTCCTTCTCCTTATTCTGCTTCTTCTGATTCACCCTCCAGACTTCACCTTCTCCTTCTCCTTCTTCTGCTTCTTCTGATTCAGCCTCCAGACTTCACCTTCTCCTTCTCCTTCTTCTGCTTCTTCTGATTCACCCTCCTGACTTCAACTTCTCCTTCTACTTCTTCTGCTTCTTCTGATTCACCCACCAGACTTCACCTTCTCCTTCTCCTTCTTCTGCTTCTTCTGATTCACCCTCCAGACTTCACCCTCTCCTTCTCCTTCTTCTGCTTCTTCTGATTCACCCTCCAGACTTCACCTTCTCCTTCTCCTTCTTCTGCTTCTTCTGATTCACCCTCCAGACTTCACCTTCTCCTTCTCCTTCTTCTACTTCTTCTGATTCACCCTCCAGACTTCACCTTCTCCTTCTCCTTCTGCTGCTTCTTCTGATTCACCCTCCAGTCTTCACCTTCCCCTTCTCCTTCGTCTACGTCTTCTGATTCACCCTCCAGACTACACCTTCTCCTTCTCCTTCTTCTACTTCTTCTGATTCACCCTCCAGACTTCACCTTCTCCTTCTCCTTCTTCTGCTTCTTCTGATTCACCCTCCAGACTTCACCTTCTCCTTCTCCTTCTTCTACTTCTTCTGATTCACCCTCCAGACTTCACCTTCATCTTCACCTTCTTCTACTTCTTCTGATTCACCCTCCAGACTTCACCTTCTCCTTCTCCTTCTTCTGCTTCTTCTGCTTCTCCCTCCAGACTTCACCTTCTCCTTCTCCTTCTTCTGCTTCTTCTGATTCACCCTCCAGACTTCACCTTCTCCTTCTCCTTCTTCTACTTCTTCTGATTCACCCTCCAGACTTCACCTTCTCCTTCTCCTTCTTCTACATCTTCTGATTCACCCTCCAGACTTCACCCTCTCCTTCTCCTTTTTCTACTTCTTCTGATTCACCCTCCTGACTTCACCTTCTCCTTCTCCTTCTTCTGCTTCTTCTGCTTCACCCTCCAGACGTCACCTTCTCCTTCTCCTTCTTCTGCTTCTTCTGCTTCACCTCCTGACTTCACCTTCTCCTTCTCCTTCTTCTACTTCTTCTGATTCACCCTCCAGACTTCACCTTCTCCTTCTCCTACTTCTGCTTCTTCTGCTTCACCCTCCAGACTTCACCTTCTCCTTCTCCTTCTTCGGCTTCTTCTGCTTCGCCCTCCAGACTTCACCTTCTCCTTCTCCTTCTTCTGCTTCTTCTGCTTCGCCCTCCAGACTTCACCTTCTCCTTCTCCTTCTTCTGCTTCTTCTGCTTCACCCTGCTGGCTTCACCTTCTCCTTCTCCTTCTTCTACTTCTTCTGATTCACCCTCCAGACTTCACCTTCTCCTTCTCCTTCTTCTGCTTCTTCTCATTCCCCCTCCAGACTTCACCTTCTCCTTCTCCTTTTCCTACTTCTTCTGATTCACCCTCCAGACTTCACCTTCTCCTTCTCCTTCTTCTTCTTCTTCCGATTCACCCTCCAGACTTCACCTTCTCCTTCTCCTTCTTCTACTTCTTCTGCTTCTCCCTCCAGACTTCACCTTCTCCTTCTCCCTCTTCTGCTTCTTCTGATTCACCCTCCAGACTTCACCTTCTCCTTCTCCTTCTTCTCCTTCTTCTGATTCACCCTCCAGACTTCACCTTCTCCTTCTCCTGTTTCTACTTCTTCTGATTCACCCTTCAGACTTCACCTTCTCCTTCTCCTTCTTCTACTTCTTCTGATTCACCCTCCTGACTTCACCTTCTCCTTCTCCTTCTTCTGCTTCTTCTGCTTCACCCTCCAGACTTCACCTTCTCCTTCTCCTTTTTCTGCTTCTTCTGCTTCACCCTCCAGACTTCACCTTCTCCTTCTCCTTCTTCTGCCTCTTCTGCTTCACCCTCCTGACTTCACCTTCTCCTTCTCCTTCTTCTACTTCTTCTGATTCACCCTCCAGACTTCACCTTCTCCTTCTCCTTCTTCTGCTTCTTCTGCTTCACCCTCCAGACTTCACCTTCTACTTCTCCTTCTTCTGCTTCTTCTGATTCACCCTCCTGACTTCACCTTCTCCTTCTCCTTCTTCTACTTCTTCTCATTCACCCTCCAGACTTCACCTTCTCCTTCTCCTTCTTCTACTTCTTCTGATTCACCCTCCAGACTTCATCTTCTCCTTCTCCTTCTTCTGCTTCTTCTGATTCACCCTCCAGACTTCACCTTCTCCTTCTCCTTTTTCTACTTCTTCTGATTCACCCTCCTGACTTCACCTTCTCCTTCTCCTTCTTCTGCTTCTTCTGCTTCACCCTCCAGAGTTCACCTTCTCCTTCTCCTTCTTCTGCTTCTTCTGCTTCACCCTCCAGGCTTCACCTTCTCCTTCTCCTTCTTCTGCTTCGCCCTCCAGACTTCACCTTTTCCTTCTCCTTCTTCTGCTTCTTCTGCTTCGCCCTCCAGACTTCACCTTCTCCTTCTCCTTCTTCTGCTTTTTTGCTTCACCCTCCTGACTTCACCTTCTCCTTCTCCTTCTTCTACTTCTTCTGATTCACCCTCCAGACTTCACCTTCTCCTTCTCCTTCTTCTGCTTCTTCTGATTCCCCGTCCAGACTTCACCTTCTCCTTCTCCTTCTTCTAATTCTTCTGATTCACCCTCCAGACTTCACCTTCTCCTTCTCCTTCTTCTACTTCTTCCGATTCACCCTCCAGACTTCACCTTCTCCTTCTCCTTCTTCTACTTCTTCTGCTTCTCCCTCCAGACTTCACCTTCTCCTTCTCCCTCTTCTGCTTCTTCTGATTCACCCTCCAGACTTCACCTTCTCCTTCTCCTTCTTCTCCTTCTTCTGATTCACCCTCCAGACTTCACCTTCTCCTTCTCCTGTTTCTACTTCTTCTAATTCACCCTTCAGACTTCACCTTCTCCTTCTCCTTCTTCTACTTCTTCTGATTCACCCTCCTGACTTCACCTTCTCCTTCTCCTTCTTCTGCTTCTTCTGCTTCACCCTCCAGACTTCACCTTCTCCTTCTCCTTCTTCTGCTTCTTCTGCTTCACCCTCCAGACTTCACCTTCTCCTTCTCCTTCTTCTACTTCTTCTGCTTCACCCTCCTGACTTCACCTTCACCTTCTTCTACTTCTTCTGATTCACCCTCCAGACTTCACCTTCTCCTTCTCCTTCTTCTGCTTCTTCTGCTTCACCCTCCAGACTTCACCTTCTCCTTCTCCTTCTTCTGCTTCTTCTGCTTCACCCTCCAGACTTCACCTTCTCCTTCTCCTTCTTCTGCTTCTTCTGCTTCACGCTCCTGACTTCGTCTTCTCCTTCTCTTTCTTGTGCTTCTTCTGATTCACCCTCCAGACTTCACCTTCTCCTTCTCCTTCTTCTGATTCTTCTGATTCACCCTCCAGACTTCACCTTCTACTTCTCCTTCTTCTGCTTCTTCTGATTCACCCTCCTGACTTCACCTTCTCCTTCTCCTTCTTCTACTTCTTCTGATTCACCCTCCAGACTTCACCTTCTCCTTCTCCTTCTTCTGCTTCTTCTGATTCACCCTCCAGACTTCATCTTCTCCTTCTCCTTCTTCTGCTTCTTCTGATTCACCCTCCAGACTTCACCTTCTCCTTCTCCTTTTTCTACTTCTTCTGATTCACCCTCCTGACTTCACCTTCTCCTTCTCCTTCTTCTGCTTCTTCTGCTTCACCCTCCAGACGTCACCTTCTCCTTCTCCTTCTTCTGCTTCTTCTGCTTCACCTCCTGACTTCACCTTCTCCTTCTCCTTCTTCTACTTCTTCTGATTCACCCTCCAGACTTCACCTTCTCCTTCTCCTTCTTCTGCTTCTTCTGCTTCACTCTCCAGACTTCACCTTCTCCTTCTCCTTCTTCTGCTTCTTCTGCTTCGCCCTCCAGACTTCACCTTCTCCTTCTCCTTCTTCTGCTTCTTCTGCTTCGCCCTCCAGACTTCAACTTCTCCTTCTCCTTCTTCTGCTTCTTCTGCTTCACCCTCCTGACTTCACCTTCTCCTTCTCCTTCTTCTACTTCCTCTGATTCACCCTCCAGACTTCACCTTCTCCTTCTCCTTCTCCTGCTTCTTCTGATTCCTCCTCCAGACTTCACCTTCTCCTTCTCCTTCTTCTACTTCTTCTGATTCACCCTCCAGACTTCACCTTCTCCTTCTCCTTCTTCTACTTCTTCCGATTCAACCTCCAGACTTCACCTTCTCCTTCTCATTCTTCTACTTCTTCTGCTTCCCCCTCCGGACTTCACCTTCTCCTTCTCCCTCTTCTGCATCTTCTGATTCACCCTCCAGACTTCACCTTCTCCTTCTCCTTCTTCTACTTCTTCTGATTCACCCTCCAGACTTCACCTTCTCCTTCTCCTGTTTCTACTTCTTCTGATTCACCCTTCAGACTTCACCTTCTCCTTCTCCTTCTTCTACTTCTTCTGATTCACCCTCCTGACTTCACCTTCTCCTTCTCCTTCTTCTGCTTCTTCTGCTTCACCCTCCAGACTTCACCTTCTCCTTCTCCTTCTTCTGCTTCTTCTGCTTCACCCTCCAGACTTCACCTTCTCCTTCTCCTTCTTCTGCTTCTTCTGCTTCACCCTCCTGACTTCACCTTCTCCTTCTCCTTCTTCTGCTTCTTCTGCTTCACGCTCCTGACTTCACCTTCTCCTTCTCTTTCTTGTGCTTCTTCTGATTCACCCTCCAGACTTCACCTTCTCCTTCTCCTTCTTCTGATTCTTCTGATTCACCCTCCAGACTTCACCTTCTACTTCTCATTCTTCTGCTTCTTCTGATTCACCCTCCTGACTTCACCTTCTCCTTCTCCTTCTTCTACTTCTTCTGATTCACCCTACAGACTTCACCTTCTCCTTCTCCTTCTTCTACTTCTTCTGATTCACCCTCCAGACTTCATCTTCTCCTTCTCCTTCTTCTGCTTCTTCTGATTCACCCTCCAGACTTCACCTTCTCCTTCTCCTTTTTCTGCATCTTCTGATTCACCCTCCAGACTTCACCTTCTCCTTCTCCTTCTTCTACTTCTTCTGATTCACCCTCCAGACTTCACCTTCTCCTTCTCCTTCTTCTACTTCTTCTGATTCACCCTCCAGTCTTCACCTTCTCCTTTTCCTTCTTCTGCTTCTTCTGCTTCACCCTCCAGACTTCACCTTCTCCTTCTCTTTCTTCTGCTTCTTCTGATTCACCCTCCAGACTTCACCTTCTCCTTCTCCTTCTTCTGATTCTTCTGATTCACCCTCCAGACTTCACCTTCTCCTTCTCCTTCTTCTGCTTCTTCTGATTCACCCTCCTGACTTCACCTTCTCCTTCTCCTTCTTCCACTTCTTCTGATTCACCCTCCTGACTTCACCTTCTCCTTCTCCTTCTTCTACTTCTTCTGCTTCACCCTCCAGACTTCACCTTCTCCTTCTCCTTCTTCTACTTCTTCTGATTCACCCTCCAGACTTCACCTTCTCCTGCTCCTTCTTCTGCTTCTTCTGCTTCACCCTCCAGACTTCACCTTCTCCTTCTCCTTCGTCTACTTCTTCTGATTCACCCTCCAGACTAAACCTTCTCCTTCTCCTTCTTCTACTTCTTCTGATACACCCTCCAGACTTCACCTTCTCCTTCTCCTTCTTCTGCTTCTTCTGATTCACCCTCCAGACTTCACCTTCTACTTCTCCTTCTTCTACTTCTTCTGATTCACCCTCCAGACTTCACCTTCTCCTTCTCCTTCTTCTGCTTCTTCTGCTTCACCCTCCAGACTTCACCTTCTCCTTCTCCTTCTTCTGCTTCGCCCTCCAGACTTCACCTCCTTTTCCTTCTTCTGCTTCTTCTGCTTCACCCTCCAGACTTCACCTTCTCCTTCTCCTTCTTCTGCTTCTTCTGCTTCACCCTCCTGACTTCACCTTCTCCTTCTCCTTCTTCTACTTCTTCTGATTCACCTCCAGACTTCACCTTCTCCTTCTCCTTCTTCTGCTTCTTCTGCTTCACCCTCCAGACTTCACCTTCTCCTTCTCCTTCTTCTGCTTCTTCTGCTGCGCCCTCCAGACTTCACCTTCTCCTTCTCCTTCTTCTGCTTCTTCTGCTTCACCCTCCTGACTTCACCTTCTCCTTCTCCTGCCTCTACTTCTTCTGCTTCACCCCCCTGACTTCACCTTCTCCTTCTCCTTCTTCTGCTTCTTCTGATTCACCCTCCTAACTTCAACTTCTCCTTCTCCTTCTTCTGCTTCTTCTGATTCACCCTCCTGACTTCACCTTCTCCTTCTCCTTCTTCTGCTTCTTCTGATTCACCCTCCAGACTTCACCTTCTCCTTCTCCTTCTTCTGCTTCTTCTGATTCACCCTCCAGACTTCACCTTCTCCTTCTCCTTCTTCTGCTTCTTCGGATTCACCCTCCAGACCTCACCTTCTCCTTCTGCTTCTTCTACTTCTTCTGATTCACCCTCCAGACTTCATCTTCTCCTTCTCCTTCTTCTGCTTCTTCTGATTCACCCTCCAGACTTCACCTTCTCCTTCTCCTTCTTCTGCATCTTCTGATTCACCTTCCAGACTTCACCTTCTCATTCTCCTTCTTCTACTTCTTCTGATTCACCCTCCAGTCTTCACCTTCTCCTTCTCCTTCTTCTGCTTCTTCTGCTTCACCCTCCAGACTTCACCTTCTCCTTCTCTTTCTTCTGCTTCTTCTGATTCACCCTCCAGACTTCACCTTCTCCTTCTCTTTCTTCTGATTCTTCTGATTCACCCTCCAGACTTCACCTTCTCCTTCTCCTTCTTCTGCTTCTTCTGATTCACCCTCCTAATTTCACCTTCTCCTTCTCCTTCTTCTACTTCTTCTGATTCACCCTCCTGACTTCACCTTCTCCTTCTCCTTCTTCTTCTTCTTTTGCTTCACCCTCCAGACTTCACCTTCTCCTTCTCCTTCTTCTACTTCTTCTGATTCACCCTCCAGAGTTCACCTTCTCCTTCTCCTTCTTCTGCTTCTTCTGATTCACCCTCCAGACTTCACCTTCTCCTTCTCCTTATTCTGCTTCTTCTGATTCACCCTCCAGACTTCACCTTCTCCTTCTCCTTCTTCAGCTTCTTCTGATTCACCCTCCAGACTTCACCTTCTCCTTCTCCTTCTTCTGCTTCTTCTGATTCACCCTCCAGACTTCACCTTCTCCTTCTCCTTCTTCTACTTCTTCTGATTCACCCTCCAGACTTCACCTTCTCCTTCTCCTTTTCTGCTTCTTCTGATTCACCCTCCAGACCTCACCTTCTCCTTCTGCTTCTTCTACTTCTTCTGATTCACCCTCCAGACTTCATCTTCTCCTTCTCCTTCTTCTGCTTCTTCTGATTCACCCTCCAGACTTCACCTTCTCCTTCTCCTTCTTCTGCATCTTCTGATTCACCTTCCAGACTTCACCTTCTCATTCTCCTTCTTCTACTTCTTCTGATTCACCCTCCAGTCTTCACCTTCTCCTTCTCCTTCTTCTGCTTCTTCTGCTTCACCCTCCAGACTTCACCTTCTCCTTCTCTTTCTTCTGCTTCTTCTGATTCACCCTCCAGACTTCACCTTCTCCTTCTCTTTCTTCTGATTCTTCTGATTCACCCTCCAGACTTCACCTTCTCCTTCTCCTTCTTCTGCTTCTTCTGATTCACCCTCCTAATTTCACCTTCTCCTTCTCCTTCTTCTACTTCTTCTGATTCACCCTCCTGACTTCACCTTCTCCTTCTCCTTCTTCTTCTTCTTTTGCTTCACCCTCCAGACTTCACCTTCTCCTTCTCCTTCTTCTACTTCTTCTGATTCACCCTCCAGAGTTCACCTTCTCCTTCTCCTTCTTCTGCTTCTTCTGATTCACCCTCCAGACTTCACCTTCTCCTTCTCCTTATTCTGCTTCTTCTGATTCACCCTCCAGACTTCACCTTCTCCTTCTCCTTCTTCAGCTTCTTCTGATTCACCCTCCAGACTTCACCTTCTCCTTCTCCTTCTTCTGCTTCTTCTGATTCACCCTCCAGACTTCACCTTCTCCTTCTCCTTCTTCTACTTCTTCTGATTCACCCTCCAGACTTCACCTTCTCCTTCTCCTTTTCTGCTTCTTCTGATTCACCCTCCAGACTTCACCTTCTCCTTCTCCTTCGTCTACTTCTTCTGATTCACCCTCCAGACTACACCTTCTCCTTCTCCTTCTTCTACTTCTTCTGATACACCCTCCAGACTTCACCTTCTCCTTCTCCTTCTTCTGCTTCTTCTGATTCACCCTCCAGACTTCACCTTCTACTTCTCCTTCTTCTACTTCTTCTGATTCACCCTCCAGACTTCACCTTCTCCTTCTCCTTCTTCTGCTTCTTCTGCTTCACCCTCCAGACTTCACCTTCTCCTTCTCCTTCTTCTGCTTCGCCCTCCAGACTTCACCTCCTTTTCCTTCTTCTGCTTCTTGTGCTTCACCCTCCAGACTTCACCTTCTCCTTCTCCTTCTTCTGCTTCTTCTGCTTCACCCTCCTGACTTCACCTTCTCCTTCTCCTTCTTCTACTTCTTCTGATTCACCTCCAGACTTCACCTTCTCCTTCTCCTTCTTCTGCTTCTTCTGCTTCACCCTCCAGACTTCACCTTCTCCTTCTCCTTCTTCTGCTTCTTCTGCTGCGCCCTCCAGACTTCACCTTCTCCTTCTCCTTCTTCTGCTTCTTCTGCTTCACCCTCCTGACTTCATCTTCTCCTTCTCCTTCCTCTACTTCTTCTGCTTCACCCCCCTGACTTCAGCTTCTCTTTCTCCTTCTTCTGCTTCTTCTGATTCACCCTCCTAACTTCACCTTCTCCTTCTCCTTCTTCTGCTTCTTCTGATTCACCCTCCTGACTTCACCTTCTCCTTCTCCTTCTTCTGCTTCTTCTGATTCACCCTCCAGACTTCACCTTCTCCTTCTCCTTCTTCTGCTTCTTCTGATTCACCCTCCAGACTTCACCTTCTCCTTCTCCTTCTTCTGCTTCTTCGGATTCACCCTCCAGACCTCACCTTCTCCTTCTCCTTCTTCTACTTCTTCTGATTCACCCTCCAGACTTCATCTTCTCCTTCTCCTTCTTCTGCTTCTTCTGATTCACCCTCCAGACTTCACCTTCTCCTTCTCCTTCTTCTGCATCTTCTGATTCACCCTCCAGACTTCACCTTCTCCTTCTCCTTCTTCTACTTCTTCTGATTCACCCTCCAGACTTCACTTTCTCCTTCTCCTTCTTCTACTTCTTCTGATTCACCCTCCAGTCTTCACCTTCTCCTTCTCCTTCTTCTGCTTCTTCTGCTTCACCCTCCAGACTTCACCTTCTCCTTCTCTTTCTTCTGCTTCTTCTGATTCACCCTCCAGACTTCACCTTCTCCTTCTCCTTCTTCTGATTCTTCTGATTCACCCTCCAGACTTCACCTTCTCCTTCTCCTTCTTCTGCTTCTTCTGATTCACCCTCCTGACTTCACCTTCTCCTTCTCCTTCTTCTACTTCTTCTGATTCACCCTCCAGACTTCACCTTCTCCTTCTCCTTCTTCTGCTTCTTCTGATTCACCCTCCTAACTTCACCTTCTCCTTCTCCTTTTTCTGCTTCTTCTGATTCACCCTCCTGACTTCACCTTCTCCTTCTCCTTCTTCTGCTTCTTCTGATTCACCCTCCAGACTTCACCTTCTCCTTCTCCTTCTTCTGCTTCTTCTGATTCACCCTCCAGACTTCACCTTCTCCTTCTCCTTCTTCTGCTTCTTCTGATTCACCCTCCAGACCTTAACTTCTCCTTCTCCTTCTTCTACTTCTTCTGATTCACCCTCCAGACTTCATCTTCTCCTTCTCCTTCTTCTGCTTCTTCTGATTCACCCTCCAGACTTCACCTTCTCCTTCTCCTTCTTCTGCTTCTTCTGATTCACCCTCCAGACTTCACCTTCTCCTTCTCCTTCTTCTACTTCTTCTGATTCACCCTCCAGACTTCACCTTCTCCTTCTCCTTCTTCTACTTCTTCTGATTCACCCTCCAGACTTCACCTTCTCCTTCTCCTTCTTCTGCTTCTTCTGCTTCACCCTCCAGATTTCACCTTCTCCTTCTCTTTCTTCTGCTTCTTCTGATTCACCCTCCAGACTTCACCTTCTCCTTCTCCTTCTTCTGATTCTTCTGATTCACCCTCCAGACTTCACCTTCTCCTTCTCCTTCTTCTGCTTCTTCTGATTCACCCTCCAGACTTCACCTTCTCCTTCTCCTTCTTCTGCTTCTTCTGATTCACCCTCCAAACTTCACCTTCTCCTTCTCCTTCTTCTGCTTCTTCTGATTCACCCTCCAGACTTCATCTTCTCCTTCTCCTTCTTCTGCTTCTTCTGATTCACCCTCCAGACTTCACCTTCTCCTTCTCCTTCCTCTGCTTCTTCTGATTCACCCTCCAGACTTCACCTTCTCCTTCTCCTTCTTCTACCTCTTCTGATTCACCCTCCAGACTTCACCTTCTCCTTCTCCTTCTTCTACTTCTTCTGATACACCCTCCAGACTTCACCTTCTCCTTCTCCTTCTTCTGCTTCTTCTGATTCACCCTCCAGACTTCACCTTCTACTTCTCCTTCTTCTGCTTCTTCTGATTCACCCTCCAGACTTCACCTTCTCCTTCTCCTTCTTCTGCTTCTTCTGATTCACCCTTCAGACTTCACCTTCTCCTTCTCCTTCTTCTGCTTCTTCTGATTCACCCGCCAGACCTCACCTTCTACTTCTCCTTCTTCTACTTCTTCTGATTCACCCTCCAGACTTCATCTTCTCCTTCTCCTTCTTCTGCTTCTTCTGATTCACCCTCCAGACTTCACCTTCTCCTTCTCCTTCTTCTGCTTCTTCTGATTCACCCTCCAGACTTCGCCTTCTCCTTCTCCTTCTTCTACTTCTTCTGATTCACCCTCCAGTCTTCACCTTCTCCTTCTCCTTCTTCTACTTCTTCTGATTCACCCTCCAGTCTTCACCTTCACCTTCTCCTTCTTCTGCTTCTTCTGATTCACCCTCCAGACTTCACCTTCTCCTTCTCCGTCTTCTGCCTCTTCTGATTCACCCTCCTAACTTCACCTTCTCCTTCTCCTTCTTCTGATTCTTCTGATACACCCTCCAGACATCACCTTCTCCTTCTCCTTCTTCTACTTCTTCTGATTCACCCTCCAGACTTCACCTTCTCCTTCTACTTCTTCTGCTTCTTCTGATTCACCCTCCAGACTTCACCTTCTCCTTCTCCTTCTTCTGCTTCTTCTGATTCTCCCTCCAGACTTCACCTTCTCCTTCTCCTTCTTCTGCTTCTTCTGATTCACCCTCCAGACTTCACCTTCTCCTTCTCCTTCTTCTGCTTCTTCTGATTCACCCTCCAGACTTCACCTTCTCCTTCTCCTTCTTCTACTTCATCTGCTTCTCCCTCCACACTTCACCTTCTCCTTCTCCTTCTTCTACTTCTTCTGATTCACCCTCCAGACTTCACCTTCTCCTTCTCCTTCTTCTACTTCTTCTGATTCACCCTCCAGACTTCACCTTTTCCTTCTCCTTCTTCTACTTCTTCTGATTCACCCTCCTGACTTCACCTTCTCCTTCTCCTTCTTCTGCTTCTTCTGCTTCACCCTCCAGACTACACCTTCTCCTTCTCCTTCTTCTGCTTCTTCTGCTTCACCCTCCAGACTTCACCTTCTCCTTCTCCTTCTTCTGCTTCTTCTGCTTCACCCTCCTGACTTCACCTTCTCCTTCTCCTTCTTCTACTTCTTCTGATTCACCCTCCAGACTTCACCTTCTCCTTCTCCTTGTTCTGCTTCTTCTGCTTCACCCTCCAGACTTCACCTTCACCTTCTCCTTCTTCTGCTTCTTCTGCTTCGCCCTCCAGACTTCACCTTCTCCTTCTCCTTCTTCTGCTTCTTCTGCTTCACCCTCCAGACTTCACCTTCTCCTTCTCCTTCTTCTGCTTCTTCTGCTTCACCCTCCTGACTTCACCATCTCATTCTCCTTCTTCTACTTCTTCTGATTCACCCTCCAGACTTCACCTTCTCCTTCTCCTTCTTCTGCTTCTTCTGCTTCACCCTCCAGACTTCACCTTCTGCTTCTCCTTCTTCTGCTTCTTCTGCAGCGCCCTACAGACTTCACCTTCTCCTTCTCCTTCTTCTGCTTCTTCTGTTTCACCCTCCAGACTTCACCTTCTCCTTCTCCTTCTTCTACTTCTTCTGCTTCACCCCCCTGACTTCACCTTCTCCTTCTCCTTCTTCTGCTTCTTCTGATTCACCCTCCTAACTTCACCTTCTCCTTCTTCTGCTTCTTCTGATTCACCCTCCTGACTTCACCTTCTCCTTCTCCTTCTTCTGCTTCTTCTGATTCACCCTCCAGACTTCACCTTCTCCTTCTTCTGCTTCTTCTGATTCACCCTCCAGACTTCACCTTCTCCTTCTCCTTCTTCTGCTTCTTCTGATTCACCCTCCAGACCTCACCTTCTCCTTCTCCTTCTTCTACTTCTTCTGATTCACCCTCCAGACTTCATCTTCTCCTTCTCATACTTTTACTTCTTCTGATTCACCCTCCAGACATCACCTTCTCCTTCTCCTTCTTCTGCTTCTTCTGATTCACCCTCCAGACTTCACCTTCTCCTTCTCCTTCTTCTACTTCTTCTGATTCACCCTCCTGACTTCACCTTCTCCTTCTCCTTCTTCTACTTCTTCTGCTTCACCCTCCAGACTTCACCTTCTCCTTCTCCTTCTTCTACTTCTTCTGATTCACCCTCCAGACTTCACCTTCTCCTTCTCCTTCTTCTGCTTCTTCTGATTCACCCTCCAGACTTCACCTTCTCCTTCTCCTTCTTCTGCTTCTTCTGATTCACCCTCCAGACTTCACCTTCTCTTTCTCCTTCTTCTCCTTCTTCTGATTCACCCTCCAGACTTCACCTTCTCCTTCTCCTTCTTCTGCTTCTTCTGATTCACCCTCCAGACTTCACCTTCTCCTTCTCCTTCTTCTACTTCTTCTGATTCACCCTCCAGACTTCATCTTCTCCTTCTCCTTCTTCTGCTTCTTCTGATTCACCCTCCAGACTTCACCTTCTCCTTCTCCTTCTTCTGCTTCTTCTGATTCACCCTCCAGACTTCACCTTCTCCTTCTCCTTCTTCTACTTCTTCTGATTCACCCTCCAGACTTCACCTTCTCCTTCTCCTTCTTCTACTTCTTCTGATTCACCCTTCAGACTTCACCTTCTCCTTCTCCTTCTTGTGCTTCTTCTGATTCACCCTCCAGACTTCACCTTCTACTTCTCCTTCTTCTGCTTCTTCTGATTCACCCTCCAGACTTCACCTTCTCCTTCTCCTTCTTCTGCTTCTTCTGATTCACCCTTCAGACTTCACCTTCTCCTTCTCCTTCTTCTGCTTCTTCTGATTCACCCGCCAGACCTCACCTTCTACTTCTCCTTCTTCTACTTCTTCTGATTCACCCTCCAGACTTCATCTTCTCCTTCTCCTTCTTCTGCTTCTTCTGATTCACCCTCCAGACTTCACCTTCTCCTTCTCCTACTTCTGCTTCTTCTGATTCACCCTCCAGACTTCGCCTTCTCCTTCTCCTTCTTCTACTTCTTCTGATTCACCCTGCAGTCTTCACCTTCTCCTTCTCCTTCTTCTACTTCTTCTGATTCACCCTCCAGTCTTCACCTTCTCCTTCTCCTTCTTCTGCTTCTTCTGATTCACCCTCCAGACTTCACCTTCTCCTTCTCCGTCTTCTGCCTCTTCTGATTCACCTCCTGACTTCACCTTCTCCTTCTCCTTCTTCTGCTTCTTCTGATACACCCTCCAGACATCACCTTCTCCTTCTACTTCTTCTGCTTCTTCTGATTCACCCTCCAGACTTCACCTTCTCCTTCTCCTTCTTCTGCTTCTTCTGATTCACCCTCCAGACTTCACCTTCTCCTTCTCCTTCTTCTGCTTCTTCTGATTCACCCTCCAGACTTCACCTTCTCCTTCTCCTTCTTCTGCTTCTTCTGATTCACCCTCCAGACTTCACCTTCTCCTTCTCCTTCTTCTACTTCTTCTGCTTCTCCCTCCAGACTTCACCTTCTCCTTCTCCTTCTTCTACTTCTTCTGATTCACCGTCCAGACTTCACCTTCTCCTTCTCCTTCTTCTACTTCTTCTGATTCACCCTCCAGACTTCACCTTCTCCTTCTCCTTCTTCTGCTTCTTCTGATTCACCCTCCAGACTTCACCTTCTCCTTCTCCTTCTTCTGCTTCTTCTGATTCACCCTCCAGACTTCACCTTCTCTTTCTCCTTCTTCTCCTTCTTCTGATTCACCCTCCAGACTTCACCTTCTCCTTCTCCTTCTTCTGCTTCTTCTGATTCACCCTCCAGACTTCACCTTCTCCTTCTCCTTCTTCTACTTCTTCTGATTCACCCTCCAGACTTCATCTTCTCCTTCTCCTTCCTCTGCTTCTTCTGATTCACCCTCCAGACTTCACCTTCTCCTTCTCCTTCTTCTGCTTCTTCTGATTCACCCTCCAGACTTCACCTTCTCCTTCTCCTTCTTCTACTTCTTCTGATTCACCCTCCAGACTTCACCTTCTCCTTCTCCTTCTTCTACTTCTTCTGATTCACCCTTCAGACTTCACCTTCTCCTTCTCCTTCTTGTGCTTCTTCTGATTCACCCTCCAGACTTCACCTTCTACTTCTCCTTCTTCTGCTTCTTCTGATTCACCCTCCAGACTTCACCTTCTCCTTCTCCTTCTTCTGCTTCTTCTGATTCACCCTTCAGACTTCACCTTCTCCTTCTCCTTCTTCTGCTTCTTCTGATTCACCCGCCAGACCTCACCTTCTACTTCTCCTTCTTCTACTTCTTCTGATTCACCCTCCAGACTTCATCTTCTCCTTCTCCTTCTTCTGCTTCTTCTGATTCACCCTCCAGACTTCACCTTCTCCTTCTCCTTCTTCTGCTTCTTCTGATTCACCCTCCAGACTTCGCCTTCTCCTTCTCCTTCTTCTACTTCTTCTGATTCACCCTGCAGTCTTCACCTTCTCCTTCTCCTTCTTCTACTTCTTCTGATTCACCCTCCAGTCTTCACCTTCTCCTTCTCCTTCTTCTGCTTCTTCTGATTCACCCTCCAGACTTCACCTTCTCCTTCTCCGTCTTCTGCCTCTTCTGATTCACCTCCTGACTTCACCTTCTCCTTCTCCTTCTTCTGCTTCTTCTGATACACCCTCCAGACATCACCTTCTCCTTCTACTTCTTCTGCTTCTTCTGATTCACCCTCCAGACTTCACCTTCTCCTTCTCCTTCTTCTGCTTCTTCTGATTCACCCTCCAGACTTCACCTTCTCCTTCTCCTTCTTCTGCTTCTTCTGATTCACCCTCCAGACTTCACCTTCTCCTTCTCCTTCTTCTGCTTCTTCTGATTCACCCTCCAGACTTCACCTTCTCCTTCTCCTTCTTCTACTTCTTCTGCTTCTCCCTCCAGACTTCACCTTCTCCTTCTCCTTCTTCTACTTCTTCTGATTCACCGTCCAGACTTCACCTTCTCCTTCTCCTTCTTCTACTTCTTCTGATTCACCCTCCAGACTTCACCTTTTCCTTCTCCTTCTTCTACTTCTTCTGATTCACCCTCCTGACTTCACCTTCTCCTTTTCCTTCTTCTGCTTCTTCTGCTTCACCCTCCAGACTTCACCTTCTCCTTCTCCTTCTTCTGCTTCTTCTGCTTCAGCCTCCAGACTTCACCTTCTCCTTCTCCTTCTTCTGCTTCTTCTGCTTCACCCTCCTGACTTCACCTTCTCCTTCTCCTTCTTCTACTTCTTCTGATTCACCCTCCTGACTTCACCTTCTCCTTCTCCTTTTCTGCTTCTTCTGCTTCACCCTCCAGACTTCACCTTCTCCTTCTCCTTCTTCTGCTTCTTCTGCTTCACCCTCCAGACTTCACCTTCTCCTTCTCCTTCTTCTGCTTCTTCTGCTTCACCCTCCTGACTTCACCTTCTCCTTCTCATTCTTCTACTTCTTCTGATTCACCCTCCAGACTTCACCTTCTCCTTCTCCTTCTTCTGCTTATTCTCCTTCACCCTCCAGACTTCACCTTCTCCTTCTCCTTCTTCTGCTTCTTCTGCTGCGCCCTCCAGACTTCACCTTCTCCTTCCCCTTCTTCTGCTTCTTCTCTGCTTCACCCTCCTGACTTCACCTTCTCCTTCTCCTTCTTCTACTTCTTCTGCTTCACCCCCCTGACTTCACCTTCTCCTTCTCCTTCTTCTGCTTCTTCTGATTCACCCTCCTAACTTCACCTTCTCCTTCTCCTTTTTCTGCTTCTTCTGATTCACCCTCCTGACTTCACCTTCTCCTTCTCCTTCTTCTGCTTCTTCTGATTCACCCTCCAGACTTCACCTTCTCCTTCTCCTTCTTCTGCTTCTTCTGATTCACCCTCCACACCTCAACTTCTCCTTCTCCTTCTTCTACTTCTTCTGATTCACCCTCCAGACTTCATCTTCTCCTTCTCCTTCTTCTGCTTCTTCTGATTCACCCTCCAGACTTCACCTTCTCCTTCTCCTTCTTCTGCTTCTTCTGATTCACCCTCCAGACTTCACCTTCTCCTTCTCCTTCTTCTACTTCTTCTGATTCACCCTCCAGACTTCACCTTCTCCTTCTCCTTCTTCTACTTCTTCTGATTCACCCTCCAGACTTCACCTTCTCCTTCTCCTTCTTCTGCTTCTTCTGCTTCACCCTCCAGATTTCACCTTCTCCTTCTCTTTCTTCTGCTTCTTCTGATTCACCCTCCAGACTTCACCTTCTCCTTCTCCTTCTTCTGATTCTTCTGATTCACCCTCCAGACTTCACCTTCTCCTTCTCCTTCTTCTGCTTCTTCTGATTCACCCTCCAGACTTCACCTTCTCCTTCTCCTTCTTCTGCTTCTTCTGATTCACCCTCCAAACTTCACCTTCTCCTTCTCCTTCTTCTGCTTCTTCTGATTCACCCTCCAGACTTCATCTTCTCCTTCTCCTTCTTCTGCTTCTTCTGATTCACCCTCCAGACTTCACCTTCTCCTTCTCCTTCTTCTGCTTCTTCTGATTCACCCTCCAGACTTCACCTTCTCCTTCTCCTTCTTCTACCTCTTCTGATTCACCCTCCAGACTTCACCTTCTCCTTCTCCTTCTTCTACTTCTTCTGATACACCCTCCAGACTTCACCTTCTCCTTCTCCTTCTTCTGCTTCTTCTGATTCACCCTCCAGACTTCACCTTCTACTTCTCCTTCTTCTGCTTCTTCTGATTCACCCTCCAGACTTCACCTTCTCCTTCTCCTTCTTCTGCTTCTTCTGATTCACCCTTCAGACTTCACCTTCTCCTTCTCCTTCTTCTGCTTCTTCTGATTCACCCGCCAGACCTCAGCTTCTACTTCTCCTTCTTCTACTTCTTCTGATTCACCCTCCAGACTTCATCTTCTCCTTCTCCTTCTTCTGCTTCTTCTGATTCACCCTCCAGACTTCACCTTCTCCTTCTCCTTCTTCTGCTTCTTCTGATTCACCCTCCAGACTTCGCCTTCTCCTTCTCCTTCTTCTACTTCTTCTGATTCACCCTCCAGTCTTCACCTTCTCCTTCTCCTTCTTCTACTTCTTCTGATTCACCCTCCAGTCTTCACCTTCACCTTCTCCTTCTTCTGCTTCTTCTGATTCACCCTCCAGACTTCACCTTCTCCTTCTCCGTCTTCTGCCTCTTCTGATTCACCCTCCTAACTTCACCTTCTCCTTCTCCTTCTTCTGCTTCTTCTGATACACCCTCCAGACATCACCTTCTCCTTCTCCTTCTTCTACTTCTTCTGATTCACCCTCCAGACTTCACCTTCTCCTTCTACTTCTTCTGCTTCTTCTGATTCACCCTCCAGACTTCACCTTCTCCTTCTCCTTCTTCTGCTTCTTCTGATTCTCCCTCCAGACTTCACCTTCTCCTTCTCCTTCTTCTGCTTCTTCTGATTCACCCTCCAGACTTCACCTTCTCCTTCTCCTTCTTCTGCTTCTTCTGATTCACCCTCCAGACTTCACCTTCTCCTTCTCCTTCTTCTACTTCATCTGCTTCTCCCTCCACACTTCACCTTCTCCTTCTCCTTCTTCTACTTCTTCTGATTCACCCTCCAGACTTCACCTTCTCCTTCTCCTTCTTCTACTTCTTCTGATTCACCCTCCAGACTTCACCTTTTCCTTCTCCTTCTTCTACTTCTTCTGATTCACCCTCCTGACTTCACCTTCTCCTTCTCCTTCTTCTGCTTCTTCTGCTTCACCCTCCAGACTACACCTTCTCCTTCTCCTTCTTCTGCTTCTTCTGCTTCACCCTCCAGACTTCACCTTCTCCTTCTCCTTCTTCTGCTTCTTCTGCTTCACCCTCCTGACTTCACCTTCTCCTTCTCCTTCTTCTACTTCTTCTGATTCACCCTCCAGACTTCACCTTCTCCTTCTCCTTGTTCTGCTTCTTCTGCTTCACCCTCCAGACTTCACCTTCACCTTCTCCTTCTTCTGCTTCTTCTGCTTCGCCCTCCAGACTTCACCTTCTCCTTCTCCTTCTTCTGCTTCTTCTGCTTCACCCTCCAGACTTCACCTTCTCCTTCTCCTTCTTCTGCTTCTTCTGCTTCACCCTCCTGACTTCACCATCTCATTCTCCTTCTTCTACTTCTTCTGATTCACCCTCCAGACTTCACCTTCTCCTTCTCCTTCTTCTGCTTCTTCTGCTTCACCCTCCAGACTTCACCTTCTGCTTCTCCTTCTTCTGCTTCTTCTGCAGCGCCCTACAGACTTCACCTTCTCCTTCTCCTTCTTCTGCTTCTTCTGTTTCACCCTCCAGACTTCACCTTCTCCTTCTCCTTCTTCTACTTCTTCTGCTTCACCCCCCTGACTTCACCTTCTCCTTCTCCTTCTTCTGCTTCTTCTGATTCACCCTCCTAACTTCACCTTCTCCTTCTTCTGCTTCTTCTGATTCACCCCCCTGACTTCACCTTCTCCTTCTCCTTCTTCTGCTTCTTCTGATTCACCCTCCAGACTTCACCTTCTCCTTCTTCTGCTTCTTCTGATTCTCCCTCCAGACTTCACCTTCTCCTTCTCCTTCTTCTGCTTCTTCTGATTCACCCTCCAGACCTCACCTTCTCCTTCTCCTTCTTCTACTTCTTCTGATTCACCCTCCAGACTTCATCTTCTCCTTCTCATACTTTTACTTCTTCTGATTCACCCTCCAGACATCACCTTCTCCTTCTCCTTCTTCTGCTTCTTCTGATTCACCCTCCAGACTTCACCTTCTCCTTCTCCTTCTTCTACTTCTTCTGATTCAACCTCCTGACTTCACCTTCTCCTTCTCCTTCTTCTACTTCTTCTGCTTCACCCTCCAGACTTCACCTTCTCCTTCTCCTTCTTCTACTTCTTCTGATTCACCCTCCAGACTTCACCTTCTCCTTCTCCTTCTTCTGCTTCTTCTGATTCACCCTCCAGACTTCACCTTCTCCTTCTCCTTCTTCTGCTTCTTCTGATTCACCCTCCAGACTTCACCTTCTCTTTCTCCTTCTTCTCCTTCTTCTGATTCACCCTCCAGACTTCACCTTCTCCTTCTCCTTCTTCTGCTTCTTCTGATTCACCCTCCAGACTTCACCTTCTCCTTCTCCTTCTTCTACTTCTTCTGATTCACCCTCCAGACTTCATCTTCTCCTTCTCCTTCTTCTGCTTCTTCTGATTCACCCTCCAGACTTCACCTTCTCCTTCTCCTTCTTCTGCTTCTTCTGATTCACCCTCCAGACTTCACCTTCTCCTTCTCCTTCTTCTACTTCTTCTGATTCACCCTCCAGACTTCACCTTCTCCTTCTCCTTCTTCTACTTCTTCTGATTCACCCTCCAGACTTCACCTTTTCCTTCTCCTTCTTCTACTTCTTCTGATTCACCCTCCTGACTTCACCTTCTTCTTTTCCTTCTTCTGCTTCTTCTGCTTCACCCTCCAGACTTCACCTTCTCCTTCTCCTTCTTCTGCTTCTTCTGCTTCAGCCTCCAGACTTCACCTTCTCCTTCTCCTTCTTCTGCTTCTTCTGCTTCACCCTCCTGACTTCACCTTCTCCTTCTCCTTCTTCTACTTCTTCTGATTCACCCTCCTGACTTCATCTTCTCCTTCTCCTTTTCTGCTTCTTCTGCTTCACCCTCCAGACTTCACCTTCTCCTTCTCCTTCTTCTGCTTCTTCTGCTTCACCCTCCAGACTTCACCTTCTCCCCTCCTTCTTCTGCTTCTTCTGCTTCACCCTCCTGACTTCACCTTCTCCTTCTTCTACTTCTTCTGATTCACCCTCCAGACTTCACCTTCTCCTTCTCCTTCTTCTGCTTTTTCTCCTTCACCCTCCAGACTTCACCTTCTCCTTCTCCTTCTTCTGCTTCTTCTGCTTCAACCACCAGACTTCACCTTCTCCTTCTCCTTCTTCTGCTTCTTCTGCTTCACTCTCCAGACTTCACCTTCTCCTTCTCCTTCTTCTACTTCTTCTGATTCACCCTCCAGACTTCACCTTCTCCTTCTCCTTCTTCTGCTTCTTCTGCTTCACCCTCCAGACTTCACCTTCTACTTCTCCTTCTTCTGCTTCTTCTGCTGCGCCCTCCAGACTTCACCTTCTCCTTCCCCTTCTTCTGCTTCTTCTCTGCTTCACCCTCCTGACTTCACCTTCTCCTTCTCCTTCTTCTGCTTCTTCTGATTCACCCTCCTAACTTCACCTTCTCCTTCTCCTTTTTCTGCTTCTTCTGATTCACCCTCCTGACTTCACCTTCTCCTTCTCCTTCTTCTGCTTCTTCTGATTCACCCTCCAGACTTCACCTTCTCCTTCTCCTTCTTCTGCTTCTTCTGATTCACCCTCCAGACTTCACCTTCTCCTTCTCCTTCTTCTGCTTCTTCTGATTCACCCTCCAGACCTCAACTTCTCCTTCTCCTTCTTCTACTTCTTCTGATTCACCCTCCAGACTTCATCTTCTCCTTCTCCTTCTTCTGCTTCTTCTGATTCACCCTCCAGGCTTCACCTTCTCCTCTCCTTCTTCTGCTTCTTCTGATTCACCCTCCAGACTTCACCTTCTCCTTCTCCTTCTTCTACTTCTTCTGATTCACCCTCCAGACTTCACCTTCTCCTTCTCCTTCTTCTACTTCTTCTGATTCACCCTCCAGACTTCACCTTCTCCTTCTCCTCCTTCTGCTTCTTCTGCTTCACCCTCCAGATTTCACCTTCTCCTTCTCTTTCTTCTGCTTCTTCTGATTCACCCTCCAGACTTCACCTTCTCCTTCTCCTTCTTTTGATTCTTCTGATTCACCCTCCAGACTTCACCTTCTCCTTCTCCTTCTTCTGCTTCTTCTGATTCACCCTCCAGACTTCACCTTCTCCTTCTCCTTCTTCTGCTTCTTCTGATTCACCCTCCAAACTTCACCTTCTCCTTCTCCTTCTTCTGCTTCTTCTGATTCACCCTCCAGACTTCATCTTCTCCTTCTCCTTCTTCTGCTTCTTCTGATTCACCCTCCAGACTTCACCTTCTCCTTCTCCTTCTTCTGCTTCTTCTGATTCACCCTCCAGACTTCACCTTCTCCTTCTCCTTCTTCTACCTCTTCTGATTCACCCTCCAGACTTCACCTTCTCCTTCTCCTTCTTCTACTTCTTCTGATACACCCTCCAGACTTCACCTTCTCCTTCTCCTTCTTCTGCTTCTTCTGATTCACCCTCCAGACTTCACCTTCTACTTCTCCTTCTTCTGCTTCTTCTGATTCACCCTCCAGACTTCACCTTCTCCTTCTCCTTCTTCTGCTTCTTCTGATTCACCCTTCAGACTTCACCTTCTCCTTCTCCTTCTTCTGCTTCTTCTGATTCACCCGCCAGACCTCACCTTCTACTTCTCCTTCTTCTACTTCTTCTGATTCACCCTCCAGACTTCATCTTCTCCTTCTCCTTCTTCTGCTTCTTCTGATTCACCCTCCAGACTTCACCTTCTCCTTCTCCTTCTTCTGCTTCTTCTGATTCACCCTCCAGACTTCGCCTTCTCCTTCTCCTTCTTCTACTTCTTCTGATTCACCCTCCAGTCTTCACCTTCTCCTTCTCCTTCTTCTACTTCTTCTGATTCACCCTCCAGTCTTCACCTTCAGCTTCTCCTTCTTCTGCTTCTTCTGATTCACCCTCCAGACTTCACCTTCTCCTTCTCCGTCTTCTGCCTCTTCTGATTCACCCTCCTGACTTCACCTTCTCCTTCTCCTTCTTCTGCTTCTTCTGATACACCCTCCAGACATCACCTTCTACTTCTCCTTCTTCTACTTCTTCTGATTCACCCTCCAGACTTCACCTTCTCCTTCTACTTCTTCTGCTTCTTCTGATTCACCCTCCAGACTTCACCTTCTCCTTCTCCTTCTTCTGCTTCTTCTGATTCACCCTCCAGACTTCGCCTTCTCCTTCTCCTTCTTCTGCTTCTTCTGATTCACCCTCCAGACTTCACCTTCTCCTTCTCCTTCTTCTGCTTCTTCTGATTCACCCTCCAGACTTCACCTTCTCCTTCTCCTTCTTCTACTTCATCTGCTTCTCCCTCCACACTTCACCTTCTCCTTCTCCTTCTTCTACTTCTTCTGATTCACCCTCCAGACTTCACCTTCTCCTTCTCCTTCTTCTACTTCTTCTGATTCACCCTCCAGACTTCACCTTTTCCTTCTCCTTCTTCTACTTCTTCTGATTCACCCTCCTGACTTCACCTTCTCCTTCTCCTTCTTCTGCTTCTTCTGATTCACCCTCCAGACTTCACCTTCTACTTCTCCTTCTTCTGCTTCTTCTGATTCACCCTCCAGACTTCGCCTTCTCCTTCTCCTTCTTCTACTTCTTCTGATTCTCCCTCCAGACTTCACCTTCTCCTTCTCCTTCTTCTGCTTCTTCTGATTCACCCTCCAGACTTCACCTTCTCCTTCTCCTTCTTCTGCTTCTTCTGATTCACCCTCCAGACTTCACCTTCTCCTTCTCCTTCTTCTACTTCATCTGCTTCTCCCTCCACACTTCACCTTCTCCTTCTCCTTCTTCTACTTCTTCTGATTCACCCTCCAGACTTCACCTTCTCCTTCTCCTTCTTCTACTTCTTCTGATTCACCCTCCAGACTTCACCTTTTCCTTCTCCTTCTTCTACTTCTTCTGATTCACCCTCCTGACTTCACCTTCTCCTTCTCCTTCTTCTGCTTCTTCTGCTTCACCCTCCAGACTACACCTTCTCCTTCTCCTTCTTCTGCTTCTTCTGCTTCACCCTCCAGACTTCACCATCTCATTCTCCTTCTTCTACTTCTTCTGATTCACCCTCCAGACTTCACCTTCTCCTTCTCCTTCTTCTGCTTCTTCTGCTTCACCCTCCAGACTTCACCTTCTGCTTCTCCTTCTTCTGCTTCTTCTGCAGCGCCCTACAGACTTCACCTTCTCCTTCTCCTTCTTCTGCTTCTTCTGTTTCACCCTCCAAACTTCACCTTCTCCTTCTCCTTCTTCTACTTCTTCTGCTTCACCCCCCTGACTTCACCTTCTCCTTCTCCTTCTTCTGCTTCTTCTGATTCACCCTCCTAACTTCACCTTCTCCTTCTTCTGCTTCTTCTGATTCACCCCCCTGACTTCACCTTCTCCTTCTCCTTCTTCTGCTTCTTCTGATTCACCCTCCAGACTTCACCTTCTCCTTCTTCTGCTTCTTCTGATTCTCCCTCCAGACTTCACCTTCTCCTTCTCCTTCTTCTGCTTCTTCTGATTCACCCTCCAGACCTCACCTTCTCCTTCTCCTTCTTCTACTTCTTCTGATTCACCCTCCAGACTTCATCTTCTCCTTCTCATACTTTTACTTCTTCTGATTCACCCTCCAGACATCACCTTCTCCTTCTCCTTCTTCTGCTTCTTCTGATTCACCCTCCAGACTTCACCTTCTCCTTCTCCTTCTTCTACTTCTTCTGATTCAACCTCCTGACTTCACCTTCTCCTTCTCCTTCTTCTACTTCTTCTGCTTCACCCTCCAGACTTCACCTTCTCCTTCTCCTTCTTCTACTTCTTCTGATTCACCCTCCAGACTTCACCTTCTCCTTCTCCTTCTTCTGCTTCTTCTGATTCACCCTCCAGACTTCACCTTCTCCTTCTCCTTCTTCTGCTTCTTCTGATTCACCCTCCAGACTTCACCTTCTCTTTCTCCTTCTTCTCCTTCTTCTGATTCACCCTCCAGACTTCACCTTCTCCTTCTCCTTCTTCTGCTTCTTCTGATTCACCCTCCAGACTTCACCTTCTCCTTCTCCTTCTTCTACTTCTTCTGATTCACCCTCCAGACTTCATCTTCTCCTTCTCCTTCTTCTGCTTCTTCTGATTCACCCTCCAGACTTCACCTTCTCCTTCTCCTTCTTCTGCTTCTTCTGATTCACCCTCCAGACTTCACCTTCTCCTTCTCCTTCTTCTACTTCTTCTGATTCACCCTCCAGACTTCACCTTCTCCTTCTCCTTCTTCTACTTCTTCTGATTCACCCTCCAGACTTCACCTTTTCCTTCTCCTTCTTCTACTTCTTCTGATTCACCCTCCTGACTTCACCTTCTTCTTTTCCTTCTTCTGCTTCTTCTGCTTCACCCTCCAGACTTCACCTTCTCCTTCTCCTTCTTCTGCTTCTTCTGCTTCAGCCTCCAGACTTCACCTTCTCCTTCTCCTTCTTCTGCTTCTTCTGCTTCACCCTCCTGACTTCACCTTCTCCTTCTCCTTCTTCTACTTCTTCTGATTCACCCTCCTGACTTCATCTTCTCCTTCTCCTTTTCTGCTTCTTCTGCTTCACCCTCCAGACTTCACCTTCTCCTTCTCCTTCTTCTGCTTCTTCTGCTTCACCCTCCAGACTTCACCTTCTCCCCTCCTTCTTCTGCTTCTTCTGCTTCACCCTCCTGACTTCACCTTCTCCTTCTTCTACTTCTTCTGATTCACCCTCCAGACTTCACCTTCTCCTTCTCCTTCTTCTGCTTTTTCTCCTTCACCCTCCAGACTTCACCTTCTCCTTCTCCTTCTTCTGCTTCTTCTGCTTCAACCACCAGACTTCACCTTCTCCTTCTCCTTCTTCTGCTTCTTCTGCTTCACTCTCCAGACTTCACCTTCTCCTTCTCCTTCTTCTACTTCTTCTGATTCACCCTCCAGACTTCACCTTCTCCTTCTCCTTCTTCTGCTTCTTCTGCTTCACCCTCCAGACTTCACCTTCTACTTCTCCTTCTTCTGCTTCTTCTGCTGCGCCCTCCAGACTTCACCTTCTCCTTCCCCTTCTTCTGCTTCTTCTCTGCTTCACCCTCCTGACTTCACCTTCTCCTTCTCCTTCTTCTGCTTCTTCTGATTCACCCTCCTAACTTCACCTTCTCCTTCTCCTTTTTCTGCTTCTTCTGATTCACCCTCCTGACTTCACCTTCTCCTTCTCCTTCTTCTGCTTCTTCTGATTCACCCTCCAGACTTCACCTTCTCCTTCTCCTTCTTCTGCTTCTTCTGATTCACCCTCCAGACTTCACCTTCTCCTTCTCCTTCTTCTGCTTCTTCTGATTCACCCTCCAGACCTCAACTTCTCCTTCTCCTTCTTCTACTTCTTCTGATTCACCCTCCAGACTTCATCTTCTCCTTCTCCTTCTTCTGCTTCTTCTGATTCACCCTCCAGGCTTCACCTTCTCCTCTCCTTCTTCTGCTTCTTCTGATTCACCCTCCAGACTTCACCTTCTCCTTCTCCTTCTTCTACTTCTTCTGATTCACCCTCCAGACTTCACCTTCTCCTTCTCCTTCTTCTACTTCTTCTGATTCACCCTCCAGACTTCACCTTCTCCTTCTCCTCCTTCTGCTTCTTCTGCTTCACCCTCCAGATTTCACCTTCTCCTTCTCTTTCTTCTGCTTCTTCTGATTCACCCTCCAGACTTCACCTTCTCCTTCTCCTTCTTTTGATTCTTCTGATTCACCCTCCAGACTTCACCTTCTCCTTCTCCTTCTTCTGCTTCTTCTGATTCACCCTCCAGACTTCACCTTCTCCTTCTCCTTCTTCTGCTTCTTCTGATTCACCCTCCAAACTTCACCTTCTCCTTCTCCTTCTTCTGCTTCTTCTGATTCACCCTCCAGACTTCATCTTCTCCTTCTCCTTCTTCTGCTTCTTCTGATTCACCCTCCAGACTTCACCTTCTCCTTCTCCTTCTTCTGCTTCTTCTGATTCACCCTCCAGACTTCACCTTCTCCTTCTCCTTCTTCTACCTCTTCTGATTCACCCTCCAGACTTCACCTTCTCCTTCTCCTTCTTCTACTTCTTCTGATACACCCTCCAGACTTCACCTTCTCCTTCTCCTTCTTCTGCTTCTTCTGATTCACCCTCCAGACTTCACCTTCTACTTCTCCTTCTTCTGCTTCTTCTGATTCACCCTCCAGACTTCACCTTCTCCTTCTCCTTCTTCTGCTTCTTCTGATTCACCCTTCAGACTTCACCTTCTCCTTCTCCTTCTTCTGCTTCTTCTGATTCACCCGCCAGACCTCACCTTCTACTTCTCCTTCTTCTACTTCTTCTGATTCACCCTCCAGACTTCATCTTCTCCTTCTCCTTCTTCTGCTTCTTCTGATTCACCCTCCAGACTTCACCTTCTCCTTCTCCTTCTTCTGCTTCTTCTGATTCACCCTCCAGACTTCGCCTTCTCCTTCTCCTTCTTCTACTTCTTCTGATTCACCCTCCAGTCTTCACCTTCTCCTTCTCCTTCTTCTACTTCTTCTGATTCACCCTCCAGTCTTCACCTTCAGCTTCTCCTTCTTCTGCTTCTTCTGATTCACCCTCCAGACTTCACCTTCTCCTTCTCCGTCTTCTGCCTCTTCTGATTCACCCTCCTGACTTCACCTTCTCCTTCTCCTTCTTCTGCTTCTTCTGATACACCCTCCAGACATCACCTTCTACTTCTCCTTCTTCTACTTCTTCTGATTCACCCTCCAGACTTCACCTTCTCCTTCTACTTCTTCTGCTTCTTCTGATTCACCCTCCAGACTTCACCTTCTCCTTCTCCTTCTTCTGCTTCTTCTGATTCACCCTCCAGACTTCGCCTTCTCCTTCTCCTTCTTCTGCTTCTTCTGATTCACCCTCCAGACTTCACCTTCTCCTTCTCCTTCTTCTGCTTCTTCTGATTCACCCTCCAGACTTCACCTTCTCCTTCTCCTTCTTCTACTTCATCTGCTTCTCCCTCCACACTTCACCTTCTCCTTCTCCTTCTTCTACTTCTTCTGATTCACCCTCCAGACTTCACCTTCTCCTTCTCCTTCTTCTACTTCTTCTGATTCACCCTCCAGACTTCACCTTTTCCTTCTCCTTCTTCTACTTCTTCTGATTCACCCTCCTGACTTCACCTTCTCCTTCTCCTTCTTCTGCTTCTTCTGATTCACCCTCCAGACTTCACCTTCTACTTCTCCTTCTTCTGCTTCTTCTGATTCACCCTCCAGACTTCGCCTTCTCCTTCTCCTTCTTCTACTTCTTCTGATTCTCCCTCCAGACTTCACCTTCTCCTTCTCCTTCTTCTGCTTCTTCTGATTCACCCTCCAGACTTCACCTTCTCCTTCTCCTTCTTCTGCTTCTTCTGATTCACCCTCCAGACTTCACCTTCTCCTTCTCCTTCTTCTACTTCATCTGCTTCTCCCTCCACACTTCACCTTCTCCTTCTCCTTCTTCTACTTCTTCTGATTCACCCTCCAGACTTCACCTTCTCCTTCTCCTTCTTCTACTTCTTCTGATTCACCCTCCAGACTTCACCTTTTCCTTCTCCTTCTTCTACTTCTTCTGATTCACCCTCCTGACTTCACCTTCTCCTTCTCCTTCTTCTGCTTCTTCTGCTTCACCCTCCAGACTACACCTTCTCCTTCTCCTTCTTCTGCTTCTTCTGCTTCACCCTCCAGACTTCACCTTCTCCTTCTCCTTCTTCTGCTTCTTCTGCTTCACCCTCCTGACTTCACCTTCTCCTTCTCCTTCTTCTACTTCTTCTGATTCACCCTCCAGACTTCACCTTCTCCTTCTCCTTGTTCTGCTTCTTCTGCTTCACCCTCCAGACTTCACCTTCACCTTCTCCTTCTTCTGCTTCTTCTGCTTCGCCCTCCAGACTTCACCTTCTCCTTCTCCTTCTTCTGCTTCTTCTGCTTCACCCTCCAGACTTCACCTTCTCCTTCTCCTTCTTCTGCTTCTTCTGCTTCACCCTCCTGACTTCACCATCTCATTCTCCTTCTTCTACTTCTTCTGATTCACCCTCCAGACTTCACCTTCTCCTTCTCCTTCTTCTGCTTCTTCTGCTTCACCCTCCAGACTTCACCTTCTGCTTCTCCTTCTTCTGCTTCTTCTGCAGCGCCCTACAGACTTCACCTTCTCCTTCTCCTTCTTCTGCTTCTTCTGTTTCACCCTCCAGACTTCACCTTCTCCTTCTCCTTCTTCTACTTCTTCTGCTTCACCCCCCTGACTTCACCTTCTCCTTCTCCTTCTTCTGCTTCTTCTGATTCACCCTCCTAACTTCACCTTCTCCTTCTTCTGCTTCTTCTGATTCACCCCCCTGACTTCACCTTCTCCTTCTCCTTCTTCTGCTTCTTCTGATTCACCCTCCAGACTTCACCTTCTCCTTCTTCTGCTTCTTCTGATTCTCCCTCCAGACTTCACCTTCTCCTTCTCCTTCTTCTGCTTCTTCTGATTCACCCTCCAGACCTCACCTTCTCCTTCTCCTTCTTCTACTTCTTCTGATTCACCCTCCAGACTTCATCTTCTCCTTCTCATACTTTTACTTCTTCTGATTCACCCTCCAGACATCACCTTCTCCTTCTCCTTCTTCTGCTTCTTCTGATTCACCCTCCAGACTTCACCTTCTCCTTCTCCTTCTTCTACTTCTTCTGATTCAACCTCCTGACTTCACCTTCTCCTTCTCCTTCTTCTACTTCTTCTGCTTCACCCTCCAGACTTCACCTTCTCCTTCTCCTTCTTCTACTTCTTCTGATTCACCCTCCAGACTTCACCTTCTCCTTCTCCTTCTTCTGCTTCTTCTGATTCACCCTCCAGACTTCACCTTCTCCTTCTCCTTCTTCTGCTTCTTCTGATTCACCCTCCAGACTTCACCTTCTCTTTCTCCTTCTTCTCCTTCTTCTGATTCACCCTCCAGACTTCACCTTCTCCTTCTCCTTCTTCTGCTTCTTCTGATTCACCCTCCAGACTTCACCTTCTCCTTCTCCTTCTTCTACTTCTTCTGATTCACCCTCCAGACTTCATCTTCTCCTTCTCCTTCTTCTGCTTCTTCTGATTCACCCTCCAGACTTCACCTTCTCCTTCTCCTTCTTCTGCTTCTTCTGATTCACCCTCCAGACTTCACCTTCTCCTTCTCCTTCTTCTACTTCTTCTGATTCACCCTCCAGACTTCACCTTCTCCTTCTCCTTCTTCTACTTCTTCTGATTCACCCTCCAGACTTCACCTTTTCCTTCTCCTTCTTCTACTTCTTCTGATTCACCCTCCTGACTTCACCTTCTTCTTTTCCTTCTTCTGCTTCTTCTGCTTCACCCTCCAGACTTCACCTTCTCCTTCTCCTTCTTCTGCTTCTTCTGCTTCAGCCTCCAGACTTCACCTTCTCCTTCTCCTTCTTCTGCTTCTTCTGCTTCACCCTCCTGACTTCACCTTCTCCTTCTCCTTCTTCTACTTCTTCTGATTCACCCTCCTGACTTCATCTTCTCCTTCTCCTTTTCTGCTTCTTCTGCTTCACCCTCCAGACTTCACCTTCTCCTTCTCCTTCTTCTGCTTCTTCTGCTTCACCCTCCAGACTTCACCTTCTCCCCTCCTTCTTCTGCTTCTTCTGCTTCACCCTCCTGACTTCACCTTCTCCTTCTTCTACTTCTTCTGATTCACCCTCCAGACTTCACCTTCTCCTTCTCCTTCTTCTGCTTTTTCTCCTTCACCCTCCAGACTTCACCTTCTCCTTCTCCTTCTTCTGCTTCTTCTGCTTCAACCACCAGACTTCACCTTCTCCTTCTCCTTCTTCTGCTTCTTCTGCTTCACTCTCCAGACTTCACCTTCTCCTTCTCCTTCTTCTACTTCTTCTGATTCACCCTCCAGACTTCACCTTCTCCTTCTCCTTCTTCTGCTTCTTCTGCTTCACCCTCCAGACTTCACCTTCTACTTCTCCTTCTTCTGCTTCTTCTGCTGCGCCCTCCAGACTTCACCTTCTCCTTCCCCTTCTTCTGCTTCTTCTCTGCTTCACCCTCCTGACTTCACCTTCTCCTTCTCCTTCTTCTGCTTCTTCTGATTCACCCTCCTAACTTCACCTTCTCCTTCTCCTTTTTCTGCTTCTTCTGATTCACCCTCCTGACTTCACCTTCTCCTTCTCCTTCTTCTGCTTCTTCTGATTCACCCTCCAGACTTCACCTTCTCCTTCTCCTTCTTCTGCTTCTTCTGATTCACCCTCCAGACTTCACCTTCTCCTTCTCCTTCTTCTGCTTCTTCTGATTCACCCTCCAGACCTCAACTTCTCCTTCTCCTTCTTCTACTTCTTCTGATTCACCCTCCAGACTTCATCTTCTCCTTCTCCTTCTTCTGCTTCTTCTGATTCACCCTCCAGGCTTCACCTTCTCCTCTCCTTCTTCTGCTTCTTCTGATTCACCCTCCAGACTTCACCTTCTCCTTCTCCTTCTTCTACTTCTTCTGATTCACCCTCCAGACTTCACCTTCTCCTTCTCCTTCTTCTACTTCTTCTGATTCACCCTCCAGACTTCACCTTCTCCTTCTCCTCCTTCTGCTTCTTCTGCTTCACCCTCCAGATTTCACCTTCTCCTTCTCTTTCTTCTGCTTCTTCTGATTCACCCTCCAGACTTCACCTTCTCCTTCTCCTTCTTTTGATTCTTCTGATTCACCCTCCAGACTTCACCTTCTCCTTCTCCTTCTTCTGCTTCTTCTGATTCACCCTCCAGACTTCACCTTCTCCTTCTCCTTCTTCTGCTTCTTCTGATTCACCCTCCAAACTTCACCTTCTCCTTCTCCTTCTTCTGCTTCTTCTGATTCACCCTCCAGACTTCATCTTCTCCTTCTCCTTCTTCTGCTTCTTCTGATTCACCCTCCAGACTTCACCTTCTCCTTCTCCTTCTTCTGCTTCTTCTGATTCACCCTCCAGACTTCACCTTCTCCTTCTCCTTCTTCTACCTCTTCTGATTCACCCTCCAGACTTCACCTTCTCCTTCTCCTTCTTCTACTTCTTCTGATACACCCTCCAGACTTCACCTTCTCCTTCTCCTTCTTCTGCTTCTTCTGATTCACCCTCCAGACTTCACCTTCTACTTCTCCTTCTTCTGCTTCTTCTGATTCACCCTCCAGACTTCACCTTCTCCTTCTCCTTCTTCTGCTTCTTCTGATTCACCCTTCAGACTTCACCTTCTCCTTCTCCTTCTTCTGCTTCTTCTGATTCACCCGCCAGACCTCACCTTCTACTTCTCCTTCTTCTACTTCTTCTGATTCACCCTCCAGACTTCATCTTCTCCTTCTCCTTCTTCTGCTTCTTCTGATTCACCCTCCAGACTTCACCTTCTCCTTCTCCTTCTTCTGCTTCTTCTGATTCACCCTCCAGACTTCGCCTTCTCCTTCTCCTTCTTCTACTTCTTCTGATTCACCCTCCAGTCTTCACCTTCTCCTTCTCCTTCTTCTACTTCTTCTGATTCACCCTCCAGTCTTCACCTTCAGCTTCTCCTTCTTCTGCTTCTTCTGATTCACCCTCCAGACTTCACCTTCTCCTTCTCCGTCTTCTGCCTCTTCTGATTCACCCTCCTGACTTCACCTTCTCCTTCTCCTTCTTCTGCTTCTTCTGATACACCCTCCAGACATCACCTTCTACTTCTCCTTCTTCTACTTCTTCTGATTCACCCTCCAGACTTCACCTTCTCCTTCTACTTCTTCTGCTTCTTCTGATTCACCCTCCAGACTTCACCTTCTCCTTCTCCTTCTTCTGCTTCTTCTGATTCACCCTCCAGACTTCGCCTTCTCCTTCTCCTTCTTCTGCTTCTTCTGATTCACCCTCCAGACTTCACCTTCTCCTTCTCCTTCTTCTGCTTCTTCTGATTCACCCTCCAGACTTCACCTTCTCCTTCTCCTTCTTCTACTTCATCTGCTTCTCCCTCCACACTTCACCTTCTCCTTCTCCTTCTTCTACTTCTTCTGATTCACCCTCCAGACTTCACCTTCTCCTTCTCCTTCTTCTACTTCTTCTGATTCACCCTCCAGACTTCACCTTTTCCTTCTCCTTCTTCTACTTCTTCTGATTCACCCTCCTGACTTCACCTTCTCCTTCTCCTTCTTCTGCTTCTTCTGCTTCACCCTCCAGACTTCACCTTCTCCTTCTCCTTCTTCTGCTTCTTCTGCTTCACCCTCCAGACTTCACCTTCTCCTTCTCCTTCTTCTGCTTCTTCTGCTTCACCCTCCTGACTTCACCTTCTCCTTCTCCTTCTTCTACTTCTTCTGATTCACCCTCCAGACTTCACCTTCTCCTTCTCCTTGTTCTGCTTCTTCTGCTTCACCCTCCAGACTTCACCTTCACCTTCTCCTTCTTCTGCTTCTTCTGCTTCGCCCTCCAGACTTCACCTTCTCCTTCTCCTTCTTCTGCTTCTTCTGCTTCACCCTCCAGACTTCACCTTCTCCTTCTCCTTCTTCTGCTTCTTCTGCTTCACCCTCCTGACTTCACCATCTCATTCTCCTTCTTCTACTTCTTCTGATTCACCCTCCAGACTTCACCTTCTCCTTCTCCTTCTTCTGCTTCTTCTGCTTCACCCTCCAGACTTCACCTTCTGCTTCTCCTTCTTCTGCTTCTTCTGCAGCGCCCTACAGACTTCACCTTCTCCTTCTCCTTCTTCTGCTTCTTCTGTTTCACCCTCCAGACTTCACCTTCTCCTTCTCCTTCTTCTACTTCTTCTGCTTCACCCCCCTGACTTCACCTTCTCCTTCTCCTTCTTCTGCTTCTTCTGATTCACCCTCCTAACTTCACCTTCTCCTTCTCCTTCTTCTGCTTCTTCTGATTCACCCTCCTGACTTCACCTTCTCCTTCTCCTTCTTCTGCTTCTTCTGATTCACCCTCCAGACTTCACCTTCTCCTTCTCCTTCTTCTGCTTCTTCTGATTCACCCTCCAGACTTCACCTTCTCCTTCTCCTTCTTCTGCTTCTTCTGATTCACCCTCCAGACCTCACCTTCTCCTTCTCCTTCTTCTACTTCTTCTGATTCACCCTCCAGACTTCATCTTCTCCTTCTCATACTTTTGCTTCTTCTGATTCACCCTCCAGACATCACCTTCTCCTTCTCCTTCTTCTGCTTCTTCTGATTCACCCTCCAGACTTCACCTTCTCCTTCTCCTTCTTCTACTTCTTCTGATTCACCCTCCTGACTTCACCTTCTCCTTCTCCTTCTTCTACTTCTTCTGCTTCACCCTCCAGACTTCACCTTCTCCTTCTCCTTCTTCTACTTCTTCTGATTCACCCTCCAGACTTCACCTTCTCCTTCTCCTTCTTCTGCTTCTTCTGATTCACCCTCCAGACTTCACCTTCTCCTTCTCCTTCTTCTGCTTCTTCTGATTCACCCTCCAGACTTCACCTTCTCCTTCTCCTTCTTCTCCTTCTTCTGATTCACCCTCCAGACTTCACCTTCTCCTTCTCCTTCTTCTGCTTCTTCTGATTCACCCTCCAGACTTCACCTTTTCCTTCTCCTTCTTCTACTTCTTCTGATTCACCCTCCAGACTTCATCTTCTCCTTCTCCTTCTTCTGCTTCTTCTGATTCACCCTCCAGACTTCACCTTCTCCTTCTCCTTCTTCTGCTTCTTCTGATTCACCCTCCAGACTTCACCTTCTCCTTCTCCTTCTTCTACTTCTTCTGATTCACCCTCCAGACTTCACCTTCTCCTTCTCATTCTTCTACTTCTTCTGATTCACCCTCCAGACTTCACCTTCTCCTTCTCCTTCTTCTGCTTCTTCTGATTCACCCTCCAGACTTCACCTTCTCCTTCTCCTTCTTCTGCTTCTTCTGATTCACCCTCCAGACTTCACCTTCTCCTTCTCCTTCTTCTGCTTCTCCTGATTCACCCTTCAGACTTCACCTTCTCCTTCTCCTTCTTCTGCTTCTTCTGATTCACCCTCCAGACCTCATCTTCTCCTTCTCCTTCTTCTACTTCTTCTGATTCACCCTCCAGACTTCATCTTCTCCTTCTCCTTCTTCTGCTTCTTCTGATTCACCCTCCAGACTTCACCTTCTCCTTCTCCTTCTTCTGCTTCTTCTGATTCACCCTCCAGACTTCGCCTTCTCCTTCTTCGACTTCTTCTGATTCACCCTCCAGACTTCACCCTCTCCTTCTCCTTCTTCTACTTATTCTGATTCACCCTCCAGTCTTCACCTTCTCCTTCTCCTTCTTCTGCTTCTTCTGATCCACCCTCCAGACTTCACCTTCTCCTTCTCCTTCTTCTGCTTCTTCTGATTCACGCTCCTGACTTCACCTTCTCCTTCTCCTTTATCTGCTTCTTCTGATTCACCCTCCAGACTTCACCTTCTCCTTCTCCTTCTTCTACTTCTTCTGATTCACCCTCCAGACTTCACCTTCTCCTTCTACTTCTTCTGCTTCTTCTGATTCACCCTCCAGACTTCACCTTCTCCTTCTCCTTCTTCTGCTTCTTCTGATTCACCCTCCAGACTTCACCTTCTCCTTCTCCTTCTTCTGCTTCTTCTGATTCACCCTCCAGACTTCACCTTCTACTTCTCCTTCTTCTGCTTCTTCTGATTCACCCTCCAGCCTTCACCTTCTCCTTCTCCTTTTTCTACTTCTTCTGATTCACCCTCCAGACTTCACCTTCTCCTTCTCCTTCTTCTGCTTCTTCTGATTCACACTCCAGACATCACCTTTTCCTTCTCCTTCGTCTACTTCTTCTGATTCACCCTCCAGACTACACCTTCTCCTTCTCCTTCTTCTACTTCTTCTGATTCACCCTCCAGACTTCACCTTCTCCTTCTCCTTCTTCTGCTTCTTCTGATTCACCCTCCAGACTTCACCTTCTCCTTCTCCTTCTTCTACTTCTTCTGATTCACCGTCCAGACTTCACCTTCTCCTTCTCCTTCTTCTACTTCTTCTGATTCACCCTCCAGACTTCACCTTCACTTTCTCCTTCTTCTACTTCTTCTGCTTCTCCCTCCAGACTTCACCTTCTCCTTCTCCTTCTTCTGCTTCTTCTGATTCACCCTCCAGACTTCACCTTCTCCTTCTCCTTCTTCTACTTCTTCTGATTCACCCTCCAGACTTCACCTTCTCCTTCTCCTTCTTCTACTTCTTCTGATTCACCCTCCTGACTTCACCTTCTCCTTCTCCTGCTTCTGCTTCTTCTGCTTCACCCTCCAGACTTCACCTTCTCCTTCTCCTTCTTCTGCTTCTTCTGCTTCACCCTCCTGACTTCACCTTCTCCTTCTCCTTCTTCTACTTCTTCTGATTCACCCTCCAGACTTCACCTTCTCCTTCTCCTTCTTCTGCTTCTTCTGCTTCACCCTCCAGACTTTACCTTCTCCTTCTTCTGCTTCTTCTGCTGCGTCCGCCAGACTTCACCTTCTCCTTCTCCTTCTTCTGCTTCTTCTGCTTCACCCTCCTGACTTCACCTTCTCCTTCTCCTTCTTCTACTTCTTCTGCTTCACCCCCCTGACTTCACCTTCTCCTTCTCCTTCTTCTGCTTCTTCTGATTCACCCTCCTAACTTCACCTTCTCCTTCTCCTTCTTCTGCTTCTTCTGATTCACCCTCCTGACTTCACCTTCTCCTTCTCCTTCTTCTGCTTCTTCTGATTCACCCTCCAGACTTCACCTTCTCCTTCTCCTTCTTCTGCTTCTTCTGATTCACCCTCCAGACCTCACCTTCTCCTTCTCCTTCTTCTCCTTCTTCTGATTCGCCCTACAGACTTCATCTTCTCCTTCTCCTTCTTCTACTTCTTCTGATTCACCCTCCAGTCTTCACCTTCTCCTTCTCCTTCTTCTGCTTCTTCTGATTCACCCTCCAGACTTCACCTTCTCCTTCTCCTTCTTCTGCTTCTTCTGATTCACCCTCCAGACCTCACCTTCTCCTTCTCCTTCTTCTACTTCTTCTGATTCACCCTCCAGACTTCACCTTCTCCTTCTGCTCCTTCTACTTCTTCTGATTCACCCTCCAGTCTTCACCTTCTCCTTCTCCTTCTTCTGCTTCTTCTGATTCACCCTCCAGACTTCACCTTCTCCTTCTCCTTCTTCTGCTTCTTCTGATTCACCCTCCTGACTTCACCTTCTCCTTCTCCTTCTTCTGCTTCTTCTGATTCACCCTCCAAACCTCCCCTTCTCCATCTCCTTCTTCTACTTCTTCTGATTCACCCTCCAGACTTCATCTTCTCCTTCTACTTCTTCTGCTTCTTCTGATTCACCCTCCAGACTTCACCTTCTCCTTCTCCTTCTTCTGCTTCTTCTGATTCACCCTCCAGACTTCACCTTCTCCTTCTCCTTCTTCTGCTTCTTCTGATTCACCCTCCAGACTTCACCTTCTCCTTCTCCTTCTTCTGCTTCTTCTGATTCACCCTCCAGACTTCACCTTCTCCTTCTCCTTCTTCTACTTCTTCTGATTCACCCTCCAGACTTCACCTTCTCCTTCTCCTTCTTCTGCTTCTTCTGATTCACCCTCCAGACTTCACCTTCCCCTTCTCCTTCGTCTACTTCTTCTGATTCACCCTCCAGACTACACCTTCTCCTTCTCCTTCTTCTACTTCTTCTGATTCACCCTCCAGACTTCACCTTCTCCTTCTCCTTCTTCTGCTCCTTCTGATTCACCCTCCAGACTTCACCTTCTCCTTCTCCTTCTTCTACTTCTTCTGATTCACCCTCCAGACTTCACCTCCTCCTTCTCCTTCTTCTGCTTCTTCTGCTTCACCCTCCAGACTTCAGCTTCTCCTTCTCCTTCTTCTGCTTCTTCTGCTTCGCCCTCCAGACTTCACCTTCTCCTTCTCCTGCTTCTTCTGTTTCACCCTCCAGACTTCACCTTCTCCTTCTCCTTCTTCTGCTTCTTCTGCTTCACCCTCCTGACTTCACCTTCTCCTTCTCCTTCTTCTACTTCTTCTGATTCACCTTCCAGACTTCACCTTCTCCTTCTCCTTCTTCTGCTTCTTCTGCTTCACCCTCCTGACTTCACCTTCTCCTTCTCCTTCTTCTGCTTCTTCTGCTGCGCCCGCCAGACTTCACCTTCTCCTTCTCCTTCTTCTGCTTCTTCTGCTTCACCCTCCTGACTTCACCTTCTCCTTCTCCTTCTTCTGCTTCTTCTGCTTCACCCCCCTGACTTCACCTTCTCCTTCTCCTTCTTCTGCTTCTTCTGATTCACCCTCCTAACTTCACCTTCTCCTTCTCCTTCTTCTGCTTCTTCTGATTCACCCTCCAGACTTCACCTTCTCCTTCTCCTTCTTCTGCTTCTTCTGATTCACCCTCCAGACTTCACCTTCTCCTTCTCCTTCTTCTGCTTCTTCTGATTCACCCTCCAGACTTCACCTTCTCCTTCTCCTTCTTCTGCTTCTTCTGATTCACCCTCCAGACTTCACCTTCCCCTTCTCCTTCGTCTACTTCTTCTGATTCACCCTCCAGACTACACCTTCTCCTTCTCCTTCTTCTACTTCTTCTGATTCACCCTCCAGACTTCACCTTCTCCTTCTCCTTCTTCTGCTCCTTCTGATTCACCCTCCAGACTTCACCTTCTCCTTCTCCTTCTTCTACTTCTTCTGATTCACCCTCCAGACTTCACCTCCTCCTTCTCCTTCTTCTGCTTCTTCTGCTTCACCCTCCAGACTTCAGCTTCTCCTTCTCCTTCTTCTGCTTCTTCTGCTTCGCCCTCCAGACTTCACCTTCTCCTTCTCCTGCTTCTTCTGTTTCACCCTCCAGACTTCACCTTCTCCTTCTCCTTCTTCTGCTTCTTCTGCTTCACCCTCCTGACTTCACCTTCTCCTTCTCCTTCTTCTACTTCTTCTGATTCACCTTCCAGACTTCACCTTCTCCTTCTCCTTCTTCTGCTTCTTCTGCTTCACCCTCCTGACTTCACCTTCTCCTTCTCCTTCTTCTGCTTCTTCTGCTGCGCCCGCCAGACTTCACCTTCTCCTTCTCCTTCTTCTGCTTCTTCTGCTTCACCCTCCTGACTTCACCTTCTCCTTCTCCTTCTTCTGCTTCTTCTGCTTCACCCCCCTGACTTCACCTTCTCCTTCTCCTTCTTCTGCTTCTTCTGATTCACCCTCCTAACTTCACCTTCTCCTTCTCCTTCTTCTGCTTCTTCTGATTCACCCTCCAGACTTCACCTTCTCCTTCTCCTTCTTCTGCTTCTTCTGATTCACCCTCCAGACTTCACCTTCTCCTTCTCCTTCTTCTGCTTCTTCTGATTCACCCTCCAGACTTCACCTTCTCCTTCTCCTTCTTCTGCTTCTTCTATTTCACCCTCCAGACCTCATCTTCTCCTTCTCCTTCTTCTACTTCTTCTGATTCACCCTCCAGACTTCATATTCTCCTTCTCCTTCTTCTACTTCTTCTGATTCACCCTCCAGTCTTCACCTTCTCCTTCTCCTTCTTCTGCTTCTTCTGATTCACCCTCCAGACTTCACCTTCTCCTTCTCCTTCTTCTGCTTCTTCTGATTCACCCTCCAGACTTCACCTTCCCCTTCTCCTTCGTCTGCTTCTTCTGATTCACCCTCCAGACTACACCTTCTCCTTCTCCTTCTTCTACTTCTTCTGATTCACCCTCCAGACTTCACCTTCTCCTTTTCCTTCTTCTGCTTCTTCTGATTCACCCTCCAGACTTCACCTTCTCCTTCTCCTTCTTCTACTTCTTCTGATTCACCCTCCAGACTTCACCTTCTCCTTCTCCTTCTTCTGCTTCTTCTGCTTCACCCTCCAGACTTCACCTTCTCCTTCTCCTTCTTCTGCTTCTTCTGCTTCGCCCTCCAGACTTAACCTTCTCCTTCTCCTGCTTCTTCTGTTTCACCCTCCAGACTTCACCTTCTCCTTCTCCTTCTTCTGCTTCTTCTGCTTCACCCTCCTGACTTCACCTTCTCCTTCTCCTTCTTCTGCTTCTTCTGCTTCACCCTCCAGACTTCACCTTCTCCTTCTCCTTCTTCTGCTTCTTCTGCTGCGCCCGCCAGAGTTCACCTTCTCCTTCTCCTTCTTCTACTTCTTCTGATTCACCCTCCAGACTTCACCTTCTCCTTTTCCTTCTTCTGCTTCTTCTGATTCACCCTCCAGACTTCACCTTCTCCTTCTCCTTCTTCTACTTCTTCTGATTCACCCTCCAGACTTCACCTTCTCCTTCTCCTTCTTCTGCTTCTTCTGCTTCACCCTCCAGACTTCACCTTCTCCTTCTCCTTCTTCTGCTTCTTCTGCTTCGCCCTCCAGACTTAACCTTCTCCTTCTCCTGCTTCTTCTGTTTCACCCTCCAGACTTCACCTTCTCCTTCTCCTTCTTCTGCTTCTTCTGCTTCACCCTCCTGACTTCACCTTCTCCTTCTCCTTCTTCTGCTTCTTCTGCTTCACCCTCCAGACTTCACCTTCTCCTTCTCCTTCTTCTACTTCTTCTGCTTCACCCCCCTGACTTCACCTTCTCCTTCTCCTTCTTCTGCTTCTTCTGATTCACCCTCCTAACTTCACCTTCTCCTTCTCCTTCTTCTGCTTCTTCTGATTCACCCTCCAGACTTCACCTTCTCCTTCTCCTTCTTCTGCTTCTTCTGATTCACCCTCCAGACTTCACCTTCAACTTCTCCTTCTTCTACTTCTTCTGCTTCACCCCCCTGACTTCACCTTCTCCTTCTTCTGCTTCTTCTGATTCACCCTCCTGACTTCACCTTCTCCTTCTCCTTCTTCTGCTTCTTCTGATTCACCCTCCAGACTTCACCCTCTCCTTCTCCTTCTTCTGCTTCTTCTGATTCACCCTCCAGACTTCACCTTCTCCTTCTCCTTCTTCTGCTTCTTCTTATTCACCCTCCAGACCTCATCTTCTCCTTCTCCTTCTTCTACTTCTTCTGATTCACCCTCCAGACTTCATCTTCTCCTTCTCCTTCTTCTACTTCTTCTGATTCACCCTCCAGTCTTCACCTTCTCCTTCTCCTTCTTCTGCTTCTTCTGATTCACCCTCCAGACTTCACCTTCTCCTTCTCCTTCTTCTACTTCTTCTGATTCACCCTCCAGACTTCACCTTCTCCTTCTGCTTCTTCGACTTCTTCTGATTCACCCTCCAGTCTTCACCTTCTCCTTCTCCTTCTTCTGCTTCTTCTGATTCACCCTCCAGATTTCACCTTCTCCTTCTCCTTCTTCTGCTTCTTCTGATTCACCCTCCTGACTTCACCTTCTCCTTCTCCTTCTTCTGCTTCTTCTGATTCACCCTCCAAACTTCACCTTCTCCTTCTCCTTCTTCTACTTCTTCTGATTCACTCTCCAGACTTCACCTTCTCCTTCTACTTCTTCTGCTTCTTCTGATTCACCCTCCAGACTTCACCTTCTCCTTCTCCTTCTTCTGCTTCTTCTAATTCACCCTCCAGACTTCACCTTCTCCTTCTCCTTCTTCTGCTTCTTCTGATTCACCCTCCAGACTTCACCTTCTCCTTCTCCTTCTCTGCTTCTTCTGATTCACCCTCCAGCCTTCACCTTCTCCTTCTCCTTCTTCTGCTTCTTCTGATTCACCCTCCAGACTTCACCTTCTCCTTCTCCTTCGTCTACTTCTTCTGATTCACCCTCCAGACTACACCTTCTCCTTCTCCTTCTTCTACTTCTTCTGATTCACCCTCCTGACTTCACCTTCTCCTTCTCCTTCTTCTGCTTCTTCTGCTTCACCCTCCAGACTTCACCTTCTCCTTCTCCTTCTTCTGCTTCTTCTGCTTCACCCTCCAGACTTCACCTTCTCCTTCTCCTTCTTCTGCTTCTTCTGCTTCACCCTCCTGACTTCACCTTCTCCTTCTCCTTCTTCTACTTCTTCTGATTCACCCTCCAGACTTCACCTTCTCCTTCTTCTACTTATTCTGATTCACCCTCCAGTCTTCACCTTTTCCTTCTCCTTCTTCTGCTTCTTCTGATTCACCCTCCAGACTTCACCTTCTCCTTCTCCTTCTTCTGCTTCTCCTGATTCACCCTTCAGACTTCACCTTCTCCTTCTCCTTCTTCTGCTTCTTCTGATTCACCCTCCAGACCTCACCTTCTCCTTCTCCTTCTTCTACTTCTTCTGATTCACCCTCCAGACTTCACCTTTTCCTTCTCCTTCTTCTGCTTCTTCTGATTCACCCTCCAGACTTCACCTTTTCCTTCTCCTTCTTCTGCTTCTTCTGATTCACCCTCCTGACTTCACCTTCTCCTTCTCCTTCTTCTGCTTCTTCTGATTCACCCTCCAGACTTCATCTTCTCATTCTCCTTCTTCTACTTCTTCTGATTCACCCTCCAGACTTCATCTTCTCCTTCTCCTTCTTCTGCTTCTTCTGATTCACCCTCCAGACTTCACCTTCTCCTTCTCCTTCTTCTGCTTCTTCTGATTCACCCTCCAGACTTCACCTTCTCCTTCTCATTCTTCTACTTCTTCTGATTCACCCTCCAGACTTCACCCTCTCCTTCTCCTTCTTCTACTTATTCTGATTCACCCTCCAGTCTTCACCTTCTCCTTCTCCTTCTTCTGCTTCTTCTGATTCACCGTCCAGACTTCACCTTCTCCTTCTCCTTCTTCTGCTTCTCCTGATTCACCCTTCAGACTTCACCTTCTCCTTCTCCTTCTTCTGCTTCTTCTGATTCACCCTCCAGACCTCACCTTCTCCTTCTCCTTCTTCTACTTCTTCTGATTCACCCTCCAGACTTCATCTTCTCCTTCTCCTTCTTCTGCTTCTTCTGATTCACCCTCCAGACTTCACCTTCTCCTTCTTCTACTTATTCTGATTCACCCTCCAGTCTTCACCTTTTCCTTCTCCTTCTTCTGCTTCTTCTGATTCACCCTCCAGACTTCACCTTCTCCTTCTCCTTCTTCTGCTTCTCCTGATTCACCCTTCAGACTTCACCTTCTCCTTCTCCTTCTTCTGCTTCTTCTGATTCACCCTCCAGACCTCACCTTCTCCTTCTCCTTCTTCTACTTCTTCTGATTCACCCTCCAGACTTCACCTTTTCCTTCTCCTTCTTCTGCTTCTTCTGATTCACCCTCCAGACTTCACCTTTTCCTTCTCCTTCTTCTGCTTCTTCTGATTCACCCTCCTGACTTCACCTTCTCCTTCTCCTTCTTCTGCTTCTTCTGATTCACCCTCCAGACTTCATCTTCTCATTCTCCTTCTTCTACTTCTTCTGATTCACCCTCCAGACTTCATCTTCTCCTTCTCCTTCTTCTGCTTCTTCTGATTCACCCTCCAGACTTCACCTTCTCCTTCTCCTTCTTCTGCTTCTTCTGATTCACCCTCCAGACTTCACCTTCTCCTTCTCATTCTTCTACTTCTTCTGATTCACCCTCCAGACTTCACCCTCTCCTTCTCCTTCTTCTACTTATTCTGATTCACCCTCCAGTCTTCACCTTCTCCTTCTCCTTCTTCTGCTTCTTCTGATTCACCGTCCAGACTTCACCTTCTCCTTCTCCTTCTTCTGCTTCTCCTGATTCACCCTTCAGACTTCACCTTCTCCTTCTCCTTCTTCTGCTTCTTCTGATTCACCCTCCAGACCTCACCTTCTCCTTCTCCTTCTTCTACTTCTTCTGATTCACCCTCCAGACTTCATCTTCTCCTTCTCCTTCTTCTGCTTCTTCTGATTCACCCTCCAGACTTCACCTTCTCCTTCTCCTTCTTCTGCTTCTTCTGATTCACCCTCCAGACTTCGCCTTCTCCTTTTCCTTCTTCTACTTCTTCTGATTCACCCTCCAGACTTCACCCTCTCCTTCTCCTTCTTCTACTTATTCTGATTCACCCTCCAGTCTTCACCTTTTCCTTCTCCTTCTTCTACTTCTTCTGATTCACCCTCCTGACTTCACCTTCTCCTTCTCCTTCTTCTGCTTCTTCTGCTTCACCCTCCAGACTTCACCTTCTCCTTCTCCTTCTTCTGCTTCTTCTGCTTCACCCTCCAGACTTCACCTTCTCCTTCTCCTTCTTCTGCTTCTTCTGCTTCACCCTCCTGACTTCACCTTCTCCTTCTCCTTCTTCTACTTCTTCTGATTCACCCTCCAGACTTCACCTTCTCCTTCTTCTACTTATTCTGATTCACCCTCCAGTCTTCACCTTTTCCTTCTCCTTCTTCTGCTTCTTCTGATTCACCCTCCAGACTTCACCTTCTCCTTCTCCTTCTTCTGCTTCTCCTGATTCACCCTTCAGACTTCACCTTCTCCTTCTCCTTCTTCTGCTTCTTCTGATTCACCCTCCAGACCTCACCTTCTCCTTCTCCTTCTTCTACTTCTTCTGATTCACCCTCCAGACTTCACCTTTTCCTTCTCCTTCTTCTGCTTCTTCTGATTCACCCTCCAGACTTCACCTTTTCCTTCTCCTTCTTCTGCTTCTTCTGATTCACCCTCCTGACTTCACCTTCTCCTTCTCCTTCTTCTGCTTCTTCTGATTCACCCTCCAGACTTCATCTTCTCATTCTCCTTCTTCTACTTCTTCTGATTCACCCTCCAGACTTCATCTTCTCCTTCTCCTTCTTCTGCTTCTTCTGATTCACCCTCCAGACTTCACCTTCTCCTTCTCCTTCTTCTGCTTCTTCTGATTCACCCTCCAGACTTCACCTTCTCCTTCTCATTCTTCTACTTCTTCTGATTCACCCTCCAGACTTCACCCTCTCCTTCTCCTTCTTCTACTTATTCTGATTCACCCTCCAGTCTTCACCTTCTCCTTCTCCTTCTTCTGCTTCTTCTGATTCACCGTCCAGACTTCACCTTCTCCTTCTCCTTCTTCTGCTTCTCCTGATTCACCCTTCAGACTTCACCTTCTCCTTCTCCTTCTTCTGCTTCTTCTGATTCACCCTCCAGACCTCACCTTCTCCTTCTCCTTCTTCTACTTCTTCTGATTCACCCTCCAGACTTCATCTTCTCCTTCTCCTTCTTCTGCTTCTTCTGATTCACCCTCCAGACTTCACCTTCTCCTTCTCCTTCTTCTGCTTCTTCTGATTCACCCTCCAGACTTCGCCTTCTCCTTTTCCTTCTTCTACTTCTTCTGATTCACCCTCCAGACTTCACCCTCTCCTTCTCCTTCTTCTACTTATTCTGATTCACCCTCCAGTCTTCACCTTTTCCTTCTCCTTCTTCTGCTTCTTCTGATTCACCCTCCAGACTTCACCTTCTCCTTCTCCTTCTTCTGCTTCTTCTGATTCACCCTCCTGACTTCACCTTCTCCTTCTCCTTCTTCTGCTTCTTCTGATTCACCCTCCAGACTTCACCTTCTCCTTCTCCTTCTTCTACTTCTTCTGATTCACCCTCCAGACTTCACCTTCTCCTTCTACTTCTTCTGCTTCTTCTGATTCACCCTCCAGACTTCACCTACTCCTTCTCCTTCTTCTGCTTCTTCTGATTCACCCTCCAGACTTCACCTTCTCCTTCTCCTTCTTCTGCTTCTTCTGATTCACCCTCCAGGCTTCACCTTCTCCTTCTCCTTCTTCTGCTTCTTCTGATTCACACTCCAGACTTCACCTTCTCCTTCTCCTTCTTCTGCTTCTTCTGATTCACCCTCCAGACTTCACATTCTCCTTCTCCTTCTCTGCTTCTTCTGATTCACCCTCCAAACTTCACCTTCTCCTTCTCCTTCTTCTACTTCTTCTGATTCACCCTCCAGACTTCACCTTCTCCTTCTCCTTCTTCTACTTCTTCTGCTTCTCCCTCCAGACTTCACCTTCTCCTTCTCCTTCTTCTGCTTCTTCTGATTCACCCTCCAGACTTCACCTTCTCCTTCTCCTTCTTCTACTTCTTCTGATACACCCTCCAGACTTCACCTTCTCCTTCTCCTTCTTCTACTTCTTCTGATTCACCCTCCAGACTTCACCTTCTCCTTCTCCTTCTTCTACTTCTTCTGATTCACCCTCCTGACTTCACCTTCTCCATCTCCTTTTCTGCTTCTTCTGCTTCACCCTCCAGACTTCACCTTCTCCTTCTCCTTCTTCTGCTTCTTCTGCTTCACCCTCCAGACTTCACCTTCTCCTTCTCCTTCTTCTGCTTCACCCTCCTGACTTCACCTTCTCCTTCTACTTCTTCTACTTCTTCTGATTCACCCTCCAGACTTCACCTTCTCCTTCTCCTTCTTCTGCTTTTTCTGCTTCACCCTCCAGACTTCACCTTCTCCTTCTCCTTCTTCTGCTTCTTCTGCTTCGCCCTCCAGACTTCACCTTCTCCTTCTCCTTCTTCTGCTTCTTCTGCTTCAACCACCAGACTTCACCTTCTCCTTCTCCTTCTTCTGTTTCTTCTGCTTCACTCTCCAGACTTCACCTTCTCCTTCTCCTTCTTCTACTTCTTCTGATTCACCCTCCAGACTTCACCTTCTCCTTCTCCTTCTTCTGCTTCTTCTGCTTCACCCTCCAGACTTCACCTTCTACTTCTCCTTCTTCTGCTTCTTCTGCTGCGCCCTCCAGACTTCACCTTCTCCTTCCACTTCTTCTGCTTCTTCTCTGCTTCACCCTCCTGACTTCACCTTCTCCTTCCCCTTCTTCTACTTCTTCTGCTTCATCCCCCTGACTTCACCTTCTCCTTCTCCTTCTTCTGCTTCTTCTGATTCACCCTCCTAACTTCACCTTCTCCTTCTCCTTCTTCTGCTTCCTCTGATTCACCCTCCTGACTTCACCTTCTCCTTCTCCTTCTTCTGCTTCTTCTGATTCACCCTCCAGACCTCAACTTCTCCTTCTCCTTCTTCTACTTCTTCTGATTCACCCTCCAGACTTCATCTTCTCCTTCTCCTTCTTCTGCTTCTTCTGATTCACCCTCCAGACTTCACCTTCTCCTTCTCCTTCTTCTGCTTCTTCTGATTCACACTCCAGAATTCACCTTCTCCTTCTCCTTCTTCTACTTCTTCTGATTCACCCTCCAGGCTTCACCTTCTCCTTCTCCTTCTTCTACTTCTTCTGATTCACCCTCCAGTCTTCACCTTCTCCTTCTCCTTCTTCTGCTTCTTCTGCTTCACCCTCCAGATTTCACCTTATCCTTCTCTTTCTTCTACTTCTTCTGATTCACCCTACAGACTTCACCTTCTCCTTCTCCTTCTTCTGATTCTTCTGATTCACCCTCCAGACTTCACCTTCTCCTTCTCCTTCTTCTGCTTCTTCTGATTCACCCTCCAGACTTCACCTTCTCCTTCTCCTTCTTCTGTTTCTTCTGATTCACCCTCCAAACTTCACCTTCTCCTTCTCCTTCTTCTGCTTCTTCTGATTCACCCTCCAGACTTCATCTTCTCCTTCTCCTTCTTCTACTTCTTCTGATTCACCCTCCAGACTTCATCTTCTCCTTCTCCTTCTTCTGCTTCTTCTGATTCACCCTCCAGACTTCACCTTCTCCTTCTCCTTCTTCTGCTTCTTCTGATTCACCCTCCAGACTTCACCTTCTCCTTCTCATTCTTCTACTTCTTCTGATTCACCCTCCAGACTTCACCCTCTCCTTCTCCTTCTTCTACTTATTCTGATTCACCCTCCAGTCTTCACCTTCTCCTTCTCCTTCTTCTGCTTCTTCTGATTCACCCTCCAGACTTCACCTTCTCCTTCTCCTTCTTCTGCTTCTCCTGATTCACCCTTCAGACTTCACCTTCTCCTTCTCCTTCTTCTGCTTCTTCTGATTCACCCTCCATACCTCACCTTCTCCTTCTCCTTCTTCTACTTCTTCTGATTCACCCTCCAGACTTCACCTTCTCCTTCTCATTCTTCTACTTCTTCTGATTCACCCTCCAGACTTCACCCTCTCCTTCTCCTTCTTCTACTTATTCTGATTCACCCTCCAGTCTTCACCTTCTCCTTCTCCTTCTTCTGCTTCTTCTGATTCACCCTCCAGACTTCACCTTCTCCTTCTCCTTCTTCTGCTTCTCCTGATTCACCCTTCAGACTTCACCTTCTCCTTCTCCTTCTTCTGCTTCTTCTGATTCACCCTCCAGACTTCATCTTCTCCTTCTCCTTCTTCTGCTTCTTCTGATTCACCCTCCAGACTTCACCTTCTCCTTCTCCTTCTTCTGCTTCTTCTGATTCACACTCCAGAATTCACCTTCTCCTTCTCCTTCTTCTACTTCTTCTGATTCACCCTCCAGGCTTCACCTTCTCCTTCTCCTTCTTCTACTTCTTCTGATTCACCCTCCAGACTTCATCTTCTCCTTCTCCTTCTTCTGCTTATTCTGATTCACCCTCCAGTCTTCACCTTTTCCTTCTCCTTCTTCTGCTTCTTCTGATTCACCCTCCAGACTTCACCTTCTCCTTCTCCTTCTTCTGCTTCTTCTGATTCACCCTCCTGACTTCACCTTCTCCTTCTCCTTCTTCTGCTTCTTCTGATTCACCCTCCAGACTTCACCTTCTCCTTCTCCTTCTTCTACTTCTTCTGATTCACCCTCCAGACTTCACCTTCTCCTTCTCCTTCTTCTGCTTCTTCTGCTTCACCCTCCAGACTTCACCTTCTACTTCTCCTTCTTCTGCTTCTTCTGCTGCGCCCTCCAGACTTCACCTTCTCCTTCCACTTCTTCTGCTTCTTCTCTGCTTCACCCTCCTGACTTCACCTTCTCCTTCCCCTTCTTCTACTTCTTCTGCTTCATCCCCCTGACTTCACCTTCTCCTTCTCCTTCTTCTGCTTCTTCTGATTCACCCTCCTAACTTCACCTTCTCCTTCTCCTTCTTCTGCTTCCTCTGATTCACCCTCCTGACTTCACCTTCTCCTTCTCCTTCTTCTGCTTCTTCTGATTCACCCTCCAGACCTCAACTTCTCCTTCTCCTTCTTCTACTTCTTCTGATTCACCCTCCAGACTTCATCTTCTCCTTCTCCTTCTTCTGCTTCTTCTGATTCACCCTCCAGACTTCACCTTCTCCTTCTCCTTCTTCTGCTTCTTCTGATTCACACTCCAGAATTCACCTTCTCCTTCTCCTTCTTCTACTTCTTCTGATTCACCCTCCAGGCTTCACCTTCTCCTTCTCCTTCTTCTACTTCTTCTGATTCACCCTCCAGACTTCATCTTCTCCTTCTCCTTCTTCTGCTTATTCTGATTCACCCTCCAGTCTTCACCTTTTCCTTCTCCTTCTTCTGCTTCTTCTGATTCACCCTCCAGACTTCACCTTCTCCTTCTCCTTCTTCTGCTTCTTCTGATTCACCCTCCTGACTTCACCTTCTCCTTCTCCTTCTTCTGCTTCTTCTGCTTCAACCACCAGACTTCACCTTCTCCTTCTCCTTCTTCTGTTTCTTCTGCTTCACTCTCCAGACTACACCTTCTCCTTCTCCTTCTTCTACTTCTTCTGATTCACCCTCCAGACTTCACCTTCTCCTTCTCCTTCTTCTGCTTCTTCTGCTTCACCCTCCAGACTTCACCTTCTACTTCTCCTTCTTCTGCTTCTTCTGCTGCGCCCTCCAGACTTCACCTTCTCCTTCCACTTCTTCTGCTTCTTCTCTGCTTCACCCTCCTGACTTCACCTTCTCCTTCCCCTTCTTCTACTTCTTCTGCTTCATCCCCCTGACTTCACCTTCTCCTTCTCCTTCTTCTGCTTCTTCTGATTCACCCTCCTAACTTCAACTTCTCCTTCTCCTTCTTCTGCTTCCTCTGATTCACCCTCCTGACTTCACCTTCTCCTTCTCCTTCTTCTGCTTCTTCTGATTCACCCTCCAGACCTCAACTTCTCCTTCTCCTTCTTCTACTTCTTCTGATTCACCCTCCAGACTTCATCTTCTCCTTCTCCTTCTTCTGCTTCTTCTGATTCACCCTCCAGACTTCACCTTCTCCTTCTCCTTCTTCTGCTTCTTCTGATTCACACTCCAGAATTCACCTTCTCCTTCTCCTTCTTCTACTTCTTCTGATTCACCCTCCAGGCTTCACCTTCTCCTTCTCCTTCTTCTACTTCTTCTGATTCACCCTCCAGACTTCATCTTCTCCTTCTCCTTCTTCTGCTTATTCTGATTCACCCTCCAGTCTTCACCTTTTCCTTCTCCTTCTTCTGCTTCTTCTGATTCACCCTCCAGACTTCACCTTCTCCTTCTCCTTCTTCTACTTCTTCTGATTCACCCTCCAGACTTCACCTTCTCCTTCTCCTTCTTCTGCTTCTTCTGATTCACACTCCAGAATTCACCTTCTCCTTCTCCTTCTTCTACTTCTTCTGATTCACCCTCCAGACTTCACCTTCTCCTTCTCCTTCTTCTGCTTCTTCTGATTCACCCTCCTGACTTCACCTTCTCCTTCTCCTTCTTCTGCTTCTTCTGATTCACCCTCCAGACTTCACCTTCTCCTTCTCCTTCTTCTACTTCTTCTGATTCACCCTCCAGACTTCACCTTCTCCTTCTACTTCTTCTGCTTCTTCTGATTCACCCTCCAGACTTCACCTTCTCCTTCTCCTTCTTCTACTTCTTCTGATACACCCTCCAGACTTCACCTTCTCCTTCTCCTTCTTCTACTTCTTCTGATTCACCCTCCAGACTTCACCTTCTCCTTCTCCTTCTTCTACTTCTTCTGATTCACCCTCCTGACTTCACCTTCTCCATCTCCTTTTCTGCTTCTTCTGCTTCACCCTCCAGACTTCACCTTCTCCTTCTCCTTCTTCTGCTTCTTCTGCTTCACCCTCCAGACTTCACCTTCTCCTTCTCCTTCTTCTGCTTCACCCTCCTGACTTCACCTTCTACTTCTACTTCTTCTACTTCTTCTGATTCACCCTCCAGACTTCACCTTCTCCTTCTCCTTCTTCTGCTTTTTCTGCTTCACCCTCCAGACTTCACCTTCTCCTTCTCCTTCTTCTGCTTCTTCTGCTTCGCCCTCCAGACTTCACCTTCTCCTTCTCCTTCTTCTGCTTCTTCTGCTTCAACCACCAGACTTCACCTTCTCCTTCTCCTTCTTCTGTTTCTTCTGCTTCACTCTCCAGACTACACCTTCTCCTTCTCCTTCTTCTACTTCTTCTGATTCACCCTCCAGACTTCACCTTCTCCTTCTCCTTCTTCTGCTTCTTCTGCTTCACCCTCCAGACTTCACCTTCTACTTCTCCTTCTTCTGCTTCTTCTGCTGCGCCCTCCAGACTTCACCTTCTCCTTCCACTTCTTCTGCTTCTTCTCTGCTTCACCCTCCTGACTTCACCTTCTCCTTCCCCTTCTTCTACTTCTTCTGCTTCATCCCCCTGACTTCACCTTCTCCTTCTCCTTCTTCTGCTTCTTCTGATTCACCCTCCTAACTTCACCTTCTCCTTCTCCTTCTTCTGCTTCCTCTGATTCACCCTCCTGACTTCACCTTCTCCTTCTCCTTCTTCTGCTTCTTCTGATTCACCCTCCAGACCTCAACTTCTCCTTCTCCTTCTTCTACTTCTTCTGATTCACCCTCCAGACTTCATCTTCTCCTTCTCCTTCTTCTGCTTCTTCTGATTCACCCTCCAGACTTCACCTTCTCCTTCTCCTTCTTCTGCTTCTTCTGATTCACACTCCAGAATTCACCTTCTCCTTCTCCTTCTTCTACTTCTTCTGATTCACCCTCCAGGCTTCACCTTCTCCTTCTCCTTCTTCTACTTCTTCTGATTCACCCTCCAGACTTCATCTTCTCCTTCTCCTTCTTCTGCTTATTCTGATTCACCCTCCAGTCTTCACCTTTTCCTTCTCCTTCTTCTGCTTCTTCTGATTCACCCTCCAGACTTCACCTTCTCCTTCTCCTTCTTCTGCTTCTTCTGATTCACCCTCCTGACTTCACCTTCTCCTTCTCCTTCTTCTGCTTCTTCTGATTCACCCTCCAGACTTCACCTTCTCCTTCTCCTTCTTCTACTTCTTCTGATTCACCCTCCAGACTTCACCTTCTCCTTCTACTTCTTCTGCTTCTTCTGATTCACCCTCCAGACTTCACCTACTCCTTCTCCTTCTTCTGCTTCTTCTGATTCACCCTCCAGACTTCACCTTCTCCTTCTCCTTCTTCTGCTTCTTCTGATTCACCCTCCAGGCTTCACCTTCTCCTTCTCCTTCTTCTGCTTCTTCTGATTCACACTCCAGACTTCACCTTCTCCTTCTCCTTCTTCTGCTTCTTCTGATTCACCCTCCAGACTTCACATTCTCCTTCTCCTTCTCTGCTTCTTCTGATTCACCCTCCAAACTTCACCTTCTCCTTCTCCTTCTTCTACTTCTTCTGATTCACCCTCCAGACTTCACCTTCTCCTTCTCCTTCTTCTACTTCTTCTGCTTCTCCCTCCAGACTTCACCTTCTCCTTCTCCTTCTTCTGCTTCTTCTGATTCACCCTCCAGACTTCACCTTCTCCTTCTCCTTCTTCTACTTCTTCTGATACACCCTCCAGACTTCACCTTCTCCTTCTCCTTCTTCTACTTCTTCTGATTCACCCTCCAGACTTCACCTTCTCCTTCTCCTTCTTCTACTTCTTCTGATTCACCCTCCTGACTTCACCTTCTCCATCTCCTTTTCTGCTTCTTCTGCTTCACCCTCCAGACTTCACCTTCTCCTTCTCCTTCTTCTGCTTCTTCTGCTTCACCCTCCAGACTTCACCTTCTCCTTCTCCTTCTTCTGCTTCACCCTCCTGACTTCACCTTCTACTTCTACTTCTTCTACTTCTTCTGATTCACCCTCCAGACTTCACCTTCTCCTTCTCCTTCTTCTGCTTTTTCTGCTTCACCCTCCAGACTTCACCTTCTCCTTCTCCTTCTTCTGCTTCTTCTGCTTCGCCCTCCAGACTTCACCTTCTCCTTCTCCTTCTTCTGCTTCTTCTGCTTCAACCACCAGACTTCACCTTCTCCTTCTCCTTCTTCTGTTTCTTCTGCTTCACTCTCCAGACTACACCTTCTCCTTCTCCTTCTTCTACTTCTTCTGATTCACCCTCCAGACTTCACCTTCTCCTTCTCCTTCTTCTGCTTCTTCTGCTTCACCCTCCAGACTTCACCTTCTACTTCTCCTTCTTCTGCTTCTTCTGCTGCGCCCTCCAGACTTCACCTTCTCCTTCCACTTCTTCTGCTTCTTCTCTGCTTCACCCTCCTGACTTCACCTTCTCCTTCCCCTTCTTCTACTTCTTCTGCTTCATCCCCCTGACTTCACCTTCTCCTTCTCCTTCTTCTGCTTCTTCTGATTCACCCTCCTAACTTCACCTTCTCCTTCTCCTTCTTCTGCTTCCTCTGATTCACCCTCCTGACTTCACCTTCTCCTTCTCCTTCTTCTGCTTCTTCTGATTCACCCTCCAGACCTCAACTTCTCCTTCTCCTTCTTCTACTTCTTCTGATTCACCCTCCAGACTTCATCTTCTCCTTCTCCTTCTTCTGCTTCTTCTGATTCACCCTCCAGACTTCACCTTCTCCTTCTCCTTCTTCTGCTTCTTCTGATTCACACTCCAGAATTCACCTTCTCCTTCTCCTTCTTCTACTTCTTCTGATTCACCCTCCAGGCTTCACCTTCTCCTTCTCCTTCTTCTACTTCTTCTGATTCACCCTCCAGTCTTCACCTTCTCCTTCTCCTTCTTCTGCTTCTTCTGCTTCACCCTCCAGATTTCACCTTATCCTTCTCTTTCTTCTACTTCTTCTGATTCACCCTACAGACTTCACCTTCTCCTTCTCCTTCTTCTGATTCTTCTGATTCACCCTCCAGACTTCACCTTCTCCTTCTCCTTCTTCTGCTTCTTCTGATTCACCCTCCAGACTTCACCTTCTCCTTCTCCTTCTTCTGTTTCTTCTGATTCACCCTCCAAACTTCACCTTCTCCTTCTCCTTCTTCTGCTTCTTCTGATTCACCCTCCAGACTTCATCTTCTCCTTCTCCTTCTTCTACTTCTTCTGATTCACCCTCCAGACTTCATCTTCTCCTTCTCCTTCTTCTGCTTCTTCTGATTCACCCTCCAGACTTCACCTTCTCCTTCTCCTTCTTCTGCTTCTTCTGATTCACCCTCCAGACTTCACCTTCTCCTTCTCATTCTTCTACTTCTTCTGATTCACCCTCCAGACTTCACCCTCTCCTTCTCCTTCATCTACTTATTCTGATTCACCCTCCAGTCTTCACCTTCTCCTTCTCCTTCTTCTGCTTCTTCTGATTCACCCTCCAGACTTCACCTTCTCCTTCTCCTTCTTCTGCTTCTCCTGATTCACCCTTCAGACTTCACCTTCTCCTTCTCCTTCTTCTGCTTCTTCTGATTCACCCTCCAGACCTCACCTTCTCCTTCTCCTTCTTCTACTTCTTCTGATTCACCCTCCAGACTTCATCTTCTCCTTCTCCTTCTTCTGCTTCTTCTGATTCACCCTCCAGACTTCACCTTCTCCTTCTCCTTCTTCTGCTTCTTCTGATTCACCCTCCAGACTTCGCCTTCTCCTTTTCCTTCTTCTACTTCTTCTGATTCACCCTCCAGACTTCACCCTCTCCTTCTCCTTCTTCTACTTATTCTGATTCACCCTCCAGTCTTCACCTTTTCCTTCTCCTTCTTCTGCTTCTTCTGATTCACCCTCCAGACTTCACCTTCTCCTTCTCCTTCTTCTGCTTCTTCTGATTCACCCTCCTGACTTCACCTTCTCCTTCTCCTTCTTCTGCTTCTTCTGATTCACCCTCCAGACTTCACCTTCTCCTTCTCCTTCTTCTACTTCTTCTGATTCACCCTCCAGACTTCACCTTCTCCTTCTACTTCTTCTGCTTCTTCTGATTCACCCTCCAGACTTCACCTACTCCTTCTCCTTCTTCTGCTTCTTCTGATTCACCCTCCAGACTTCACCTTCTCCTTCTCCTTCTTCTGCTTCTTCTGATTCACCCTCCAGGCTTCACCTTCTCCTTCTCCTTCTTCTGCTTCTTCTGATTCACACTCCAGACTTCACCTTCTCCTTCTCCTTCTTCTGATTCACCCTCCAGACTTCACATTCTCCTTCTCCTTCTCTGCTTCTTCTGATTCACCCTCCAAACTTCACCTTCTCCTTCTCCTTCTTCTACTTCTTCTGATTCACCCTCCAGACTTCACCTTCTCCTTCTCCTTCTTCTACTTCTTCTGCTTCTCCCTCCAGACTTCACCTTCTCCTTCTCCTTCTTCTGCTTCTTCTGATTCACCCTCCAGACTTCACCTTCTCCTTCTCCTTCTTCTACTTCTTCTGATACACCCTCCAGACTTCACCTTCTCCTTCTCCTTCTTCTACTTCTTCTGATTCACCCTCCAGACTTCACCTTCTCCTTCTCCTTCTTCTACTTCTTCTGATTCACCCTCCTGACTTCACCTTCTCCATCTCCTTTTCTGCTTCTTCTGCTTCACCCTCCAGACTTCAACTTCTCCTTCTCCTTCTTCTGCTTCTTCTGCTTCACCCTCCAGACTTCACCTTCTCCTTCTCCTTCTTCTGCTTCACCCTCCTGACTTCACCTTCTCCTTCTACTTCTTCTACTTCTTCTGATTCACCCTCCAGACTTCACCTTCTCCTTCTCCTTCTTCTGCTTTTTCTGCTTCACCCTCCAGACTTCACCTTCTCCTTCTCCTTCTTCTGCTTCTTCTGCTTCGCCCTCCAGACTTCACCTTCTCCTTCTCCTTCTTCTGCTTCTTCTGCTTCAACCACCAGACTTCACCTTCTCCTTCTCCTTCTTCTGTTTCTTCTGCTTCACTCTCCAGACTACACCTTCTCCTTCTCCTTCTTCTACTTCTTCTGATTCGCCCTCCAGACTTCACCTTCTCCTTCTCCTTCTTCTGCTTCTTCTGCTTCACCCTCCAGACTTCACCTTCTACTTCTCCTTCTTCTGCTTCTTCTGCTGCGCCCTCCAGACTTCACCTTCTCCTTCCACTTCTTCTGCTTCTTCTCTGCTTCACCCTCCTGACTTCACCTTCTCCTTCCCCTTCTTCTACTTCTTCTGCTTCATCCCCCTGACTTCACCTTCTCCTTCTCCTTCTTCTGCTTCTTCTGATTCACCCTCCTAACTTCACCTTCTCCTTCTCCTTCTTCTGCTTCCTCTGATTCACCCTCCTGACTTCACCTTCTCCTTCTCCTTCTTCTGCTTCTTCTGATTCACCCTCCAGACCTCAACTTCTCCTTCTCCTTCTTCTACTTCTTCTGATTCACCCTCCAGACTTCATCTTCTCCTTCTCCTTCTTCTGCTTCTTCTGATTCACCCTCCAGACTTCACCTTCTCCTTCTCCTTCTTCTGCTTCTTCTGATTCACACTCCAGAAATCACCTTCTCCTTCTCCTTCTTCTACTTCTTCTGATTCACCCTCCAGACTTCACCTTCTCCTTCTCCTTCTTCTACTTCTTCTGATTCACCCTCCAGTCTTCACCTTCTCCTTCTCCTTCTTCTGCTTCTTCTGCTTCACCCTCCAGATTTCACCTTCTCCTTCTCTTTCTTCTACTTCTTCTGATTCACCCTACAGACTTCACCTTCTCCTTCTCCTTCTTCTGATTCTTCTGATTCACCCTCCAGACTTCACCTTCTCCTTCTCCTTCTTCTGCTTCTTCTGATTCACCCTCCAGACTTCACCTTCTCCTTCTCCTTCTTCTGTTTCTTCTGATTCACCCTCCAAACTTCACCTTCTCCTTCTCCTTCTTCTGCTTCTTCTGATTCACCCTCCAGACTTCATCTTCTCCTTCTCCTTCTTCTGCTTCTTCTGATTCACCCTCCAGACTTCACCTTCTCCTTCTTCTTCTGCTTCTTCTGATTCACCCTCCAGACTTCACATTCTCCTTCTTCTTCTTCTACCTCTTCTGATTCACCCTCCAGACTTCACCTTCTCCTTCTCCTTCTTCTACTTCTTCTGATTCACCCTCCAGACTTCACCTTCTCCTTCTCCTTCTTCTGCTTCTTCTGATTCACCCTCCAGACTTCACCTTCTCCTTCTCCTTCTTCTGCTTCTTCTGATTCACCCTTCAGACTTCACCTTCTCCTTCTCCTTCTTCTGCTTCTTCTGATTCACCCGCCAGACCTCACCTTCTACTTCTCCTTCTTCTACTTCTTCTGATTCACCCTCCAGACTTCATCTTCTCCTTCTCCTTCTTCTGCTTCTTCTGATTCACCCTCCAGACTTCACCTTCTCCTTCTCCTTCTTCTGCTTCTTCTGATTCACCCTCCAGACTTCGCCTTCTCCTTCTCCTTCTTCTACTTCTTCTGATTCACCCTCCAGTCTTCACCTTCTCCTTCTCCTTCTTCTACTTCTTCTGATTCACCCTCCAGTCTTCACCTTCTCCTTCTCCTTCTTCTGCTTCTTCTGATTCACCCTCAAGACTTCACCTTCTCCTTCTCCGTCTTCTGCCTCTTCTGATTCACCCTCCTGACTTCACCTTCTCCTTCTCCTTCTTCTGCTTCTTCTGATTCACCCTCCAGACATCACCTTCTCCTTCTCCTTCTTCTACTTCTTCTGATTCACCCTCCAGACTTCACCTTCTCCTTCTACTTCTTCTGCTTCTTCTGATTCACCCTCCAGACTTCACCTTCTCCTTCTCCTTCTTCTGCTTCTTCTGATTCACCCTCCAGACTTCACCTTCTCCTTCTCCTTCTTCTGCTTCTTCTGATTCACCCTCCAGACTTCACCTTCTCCTTCTCCTTCTTCTGCTTCTTCTGCTTCACCCTCCAGACTTCACCTTCTCCTTCTCCTTCTTCTGCTTCTTCTGCTTCACCCTCCTGACTTCACCTTCTCCTTCTCCTTCTTCTACTTCTTCTGATTCACCCTCCAGACTTCACCTTCTCCTTCTTCTACTTATTCTGATTCACCCTCCAGTCTTCACCTTTTCCTTCTCCTTCTTCTGCTTCTTCTGATTCACCCTCCAGACTTCACCTTCTCCTTCTCCTTCTTCTGCTTCTCCTGATTCACCCTTCAGACTTCACCTTCTCCTTCTCCTTCTTCTGCTTCTTCTGATTCACCCTCCAGACCTCACCTTCTCCTTCTCCTTCTTCTACTTCTTCTGATTCACCCTCCAGACTTCACCTTTTCCTTCTCCTTCTTCTGCTTCTTCTGATTCACCCTCCAGACTTCACCTTTTCCTTCTCCTTCTTCTGCTTCTTCTGATTCACCCTCCTGACTTCACCTTCTCCTTCTCCTTCTTCTGCTTCTTCTGATTCACCCTCCAGACTTCATCTTCTCCTTCTCCTTCTTCTACTTCTTCTGATTCACCCTCCAGACTTCATCTTCTCCTTCTCCTTCTTCTGCTTCTTCTGATTCACCCTCCAGACTTCACCTTCTCCTTCTCCTTCTTCTGCTTCTTCTGATTCACCCTCCAGACTTCACCTTCTCCTTCTCATTCTTCTACTTCTTCTGATTCACCCTCCAGACTTCACCCTCTCCTTCTCCTTCTTCTACTTATTCTGATTCACCCTCCAGTCTTCACCTTCTCCTTCTCCTTCTTCTGCTTCTTCTGATTCACCCTCCAGACTTCACCTTCTCCTTCTCCTTCTTCTGCTTCTCCTGATTGACCCTTCAGACTTCACCTTCTCCTTCTCCTTCTTCTGCTTCTTCTGATTCACCCTCCAGACCTCACCTTCTCCTTCTCCTTCTTCTACTTCTTCTGATTCACCCTCCAGACTTCATCTTCTCCTTCTCCTTCTTCTGCTTCTTCTGATTCACCCTCCAGACTTCACCTTCTCCTTCTCCTTTTCTGCTTCTTCTGATTCACCCTCCAGACTTCGCCTTCTCCTTTTCCTTCTTCTACTTCTTCTGATTCACCCTCCAGACTTCACCCTCTCCTTCTCCTTCTTCTACTTATTCTGATTCACCCTCCAGTCTTCACCTTTTCCTTCTCCTTCTTCTGCTTCTTCTGATTCACCCTCCAGACTTCACCTTCTCCTTCTCCTTCTTCTGCTTCTTCTGATTCACCCTCCTGACTTCACCTTCTCCTTCTCCTTCTTCTGCTTCTTCTGATTCACCCTCCAGACTTCACCTTCTCCTTCTCCTTCTTCTACTTCTTCTGATTCACCCTCCAGACTTCACCTTCTCCTTCTACTTCTTCTGCTTCTTCTGATTCACCCTCCAGACTTCACCTTCTCCTTCTCCTTCTTCTGCTTCTTCTGATTCACCCTCCAGACTTCACCTTCTCCTTCTCCTTCTTCTGCTTCTTCTGATTCACCCTCCAGGCTTCACCTTCTCCTTCTCCTTCTTCTGCTTCTTCTGATTCACACTCCAGACTTCACCTTCTCCTTCTCCTTCTTCTGCTTCTTCTGATTCACCCTCCAGACTTCACATTCTCCTTCTCCTTCTCTGCTTCTTCTGATTCACCCTCCAAACTTCACCTTCTCCTTCTCCTTCTTCTACTTCTTCTGATTCACCCTCCAGACTTCACCTTCTCCTTCTCCTTCTTCTACTTCTTCTGATACACCCTCCAGACTTCACCTTCTCCTTCTCCTTCTTCTACTTCTTCTGATTCACCCTCCAGACTTCACCTTCTCCTTCTCCTTCTTCTACTTCTTCTGATTCACCCTCCTGACTTCACCTTCTCCATCTCCTTTTCTGCTTCTTCTGCTTCACCCTCCAGACTTCACCTTCTCCTTCTCCTTCTTCTGCTTCTTCTGCTTCACCCTCCAGACTTCACCTTCTCCTTCTCCTTCTTCTGCTTCACCCTCCTGACTTCACCTTCTCCTTCTACTTCTTCTACTTCTTCTGATTCACCCTCCAGACTTCACCTTCTCCTTCTCCTTCTTCTGCTTTTTCTGCTTCACCCTCCAGACTTCACCTTCTCCTTCTCCTTCTTCTGCTTCTTCTGCTTCGCCCTCCAGACTTCACCTTCTCCTTCTCCTTCTTCTGCTTCTTCTGCTTCAACCACCAGACTTCACCTTCTCCTTCTCCTTCTTCTGCTTCTTCTGCTTCACTCTCCAGACTACACCTTCTCCTTCTCCTTCTTCTACTTCTTCTGATTCACCCTCCAGACTTCACCTTCTCCTTCTCCTTCTTCTGCTTCTTCTGCTTCACCCTCCAGACTTCACCTTCTACTTCTCCTTCTTCTGCTTCTTCTGCTGCGCCCTCCAGACTTCACCTTCTCCTTCCACTTCTTCTGCTTCTTCTCTGCTTCACCCTCCTGACTTCACCTTCTCCTTCCCCTTCTTCTACTTCTTCTGCTTCATCCCCCTGACTTCACCTTCTCCTTCTCCTTCTTCTGCTTCTTCTGATTCACCCTCCTAACTTCACCTTCTCCTTCTCCTTCTTCTGCTTCCTCTGATTCACCCTCCTGACTTCACCTTCTCCTTCTCCTTCTTCTGCTTCTTCTGATTCACCCTCCAGACCTCAACTTCTCCTTCTCCTTCTTCTACTTCTTCTGATTCACCCTCCAGACTTCATCTTCTCCTTCTCCTTCTTCTGCTTCTTCTGATTCACCCTCCAGACTTCACCTTCTCCTTCTCCTTCTTCTGCTTCTTCTGATTCACACTCCAGAATTCACCTTCTCCTTCTCCTTCTTCTACTTCTTCTGATTCACCCTCCAGACTTCACCTTCTCCTTCTCCTTCTTCTACTTCTTCTGATTCACCCTCCAGTCTTCACCTTCTCCTTCTCCTTCTTCTGCTTCTTCTGCTTCACCCTCCAGATTTCACCTTCTCCTTCTCTTTCTTCTACTTCTTCTGATTCACCCTACAGACTTCACCTTCTCCTTCTCCTTCTTCTGATTCTTCTGATTCACCCTCCAGACTTCACCTTCTCCTTCTCCTTCTTCTGCTTCTTCTGATTCACCCTCCAGACTTCACCTTCTCCTTCTCCTTCTTCTGTTTCTTCTGATTCACCCTCCAAACTTCACCTTCTCCTTCTCCTTCTTCTGCTTCTTCTGATTCACCCTCCAGACTTCATCTTCTCCTTCTCCTTCTTCTGCTTCTTCTGATTCACCCTCCAGACTTCACCTTCTCCTTCTTCTTCTGCTTCTTCTGATTCACCCTCCAGACTTCACATTCTCCTTCTTCTTCTTCTACCTCTTCTGATTCACCCTCCAGACTTCACCTTCTCCTTCTCCTTCTTCTACTTCTTCTGATTCACCCTCCAGACTTCACCTTCTCCTTCTCCTTCTTCTGCTTCTTCTGATTCACCCTCCAGACTTCACCTTCTCCTTCTCCTTCTTCTGCTTCTTCTGATTCACCCTCCAGACTTCACCTTCTCCTTCTCCTTCTTCTGCTTCTTCTGATTCACCCTTCAGACTTCACCTTCTCCTTCTCCTTCTTCTGCTTCTTCTGATTCACCCGCCAGACCTCACCTTCTACTTCTCCTTCTTCTACTTCTTCTGATTCACCCTCCAGACTTCATCTTCTCCTTCTCCTTCTTCTGCTTCTTCTGATTCACCCTCCAGACTTCACCTTCTCCTTCTCCTTCTTCTGCTTCTTCTGATTCACCCTCCAGACTTCGCCTTCTCCTTCTCCTTCTTCTACTTCTTCTGATTCACCCTCCAGTCTTCACCTTCTCCTTCTCCTTCTTCTACTTCTTCTGATTCACCCTCCAGTCTTCACCTTCTCCTTCTCCTTCTTCTGCTTCTTCTGATTCACCCTCCAGACTTCACCTTCTCCTTCTCCGTCTTCTGCCTCTTCTGATTCACCCTCCTGACTTCACCTTCTCCTTCTCCTTCTTCTGCTTCTTCTGATTCACCCTCCAGACATCACCTTCTCCTTCTCCTTCTTCTACTTCTTCTGATTCACCCTCCAGACTTCACCTTCTCCTTCTACTTCTTCTGCTTCTTCTGATTCACCCTCCAGACTTCACCTTCTCCTTCTCCTTCTTCTGCTTCTTCTGATTCACCCTCCAGACTTCACCTTCTCCTTCTCCTTCTTCTGCTTCTTCTGATTCACCCTCCAGACTTCACCTTCTCCTTCTCCTTCTTCTGCTTCTTCTGATTCACCCTCCAGACTTCACCTTCTCCTTCTCCTTCTTCTACTTCTTCTGCTTCTCCCTCCAGACTTCACCTTCTCCTTCTCCTTCTTCTGCTTCTTCTGATTCACCCTCCAGACTTCACCTTCTCCTTCTCCTTCTTCTACTTCTTCTGATTCACCCTCCAGACTTCACCTTCTCCTTCTCCTTCTTCTACTTCTTCTGATTCACCCTCCAGACTTCACCTTTTCCTTCTCCTTCTTCTACTTCTTCTGATTCACCCTCCTGACTTCACCTTCTACTTCTCCTTCTTCTGCTTCTTCTGCTTCACCCTCCAGACTTCACCTTCTCCTTCTCCTTCTTCTGCTTCTTCTGCTTCACCCTCCAGACTTCACCTTCTCCTTCTCCTTCTTCTGCTTCTTCTGCTTCACCCTCCTGACTTCACCTTCTCCTTCTCCTTCTTCTACTTCTTCTGATTCACCCTCCAGACTTCACCTTCTCCTTCTCCTTGTTCTGCTTCTTCTGCTTCACCCTCCAGACTTCACCTTCACCTTCTCCTTCTTCTGCTTCTTCTGATTCACCCTCCAGACTTCACCTTCTCCTTCTCCTTCTTCTGCTTCTTCTGATTCACCCTCCAGTCTTCACCTTTTCCTTCTCCTTCTTCTGCTTCTTCTGATTCACCCTCCAGACTTCACCCTCTCCTTCTCCTTCTTCTACTTATTCTGATTCACCCTCCAGTCTTCACCTTTTCCTTCTCCTTCTTCTGCTTCTTCTGATTCACCCTCCAGACTTCACCTTCTCCTTCTCCTTCTTCTGCTTCTTCTGATTCACCCTCCTGACTTCACCTTCTCCTTCTCCTTCTTCTGCTTCTTCTGATTCACCCTCCAGACTTCACCTTCTCCTTCTCCTTCTTCTACTTCTTCTGATTCACCCTCCAGACTTCACCTTCTCCTTCTACTTCTTCTGCTTCTTCTGATTCACCCTCCAGACTTCACCTTCTCCTTCTCCTTCTTCTGCTTCTTCTGATTCACCCTCCAGACTTCACCTTCTCCTTCTCCTTCTTCTGCTTCTTCTGATTCACCCTCCAGGCTTCACCTTCTCCTTCTCCTTCTTCTGCTTCTTCTGATTCACACTCCAGACTTCACCTTCTCCTTCTCCTTCTTCTGCTTCTTCTGATTCACCCTCCAGACTTCACATTCTCCTTCTCCTTCTCTGCTTCTTCTGATTCACCCTCCAAACTTCACCTTCTCCTTCTCCTTCTTCTACTTCTTCTGATTCACCCTCCAGACTTCACCTTCTCCTTCTCCTTCTTCTACTTCTTCTGATACACCCTCCAGACTTCACCTTCTCCTTCTCCTTCTTCTACTTCTTCTGATTCACCCTCCAGACTTCACCTTCTCCTTCTCCTTCTTCTACTTCTTCTGATTCACCCTCCTGACTTCACCTTCTCCATCTCCTTTTCTGCTTCTTCTGCTTCACCCTCCAGACTTCACCTTCTCCTTCTCCTTCTTCTGCTTCTTCTGCTTCACCCTCCAGACTTCACCTTCTCCTTCTCCTTCTTCTGCTTCACCCTCCTGACTTCACCTTCTCCTTCTACTTCTTCTACTTCTTCTGATTCACCCTCCAGACTTCACCTTCTCCTTCTCCTTCTTCTGCTTTTTCTGCTTCACCCTCCAGACTTCACCTTCTCCTTCTCCTTCTTCTGCTTCTTCTGCTTCGCCCTCCAGACTTCACCTTCTCCTTCTCCTTCTTCTGCTTCTTCTGCTTCAACCACCAGACTTCACCTTCTCCTTCTCCTTCTTCTGCTTCTTCTGCTTCACTCTCCAGACTACACCTTCTCCTTCTCCTTCTTCTACTTCTTCTGATTCACCCTCCAGACTTCACCTTCTCCTTCTCCTTCTTCTGCTTCTTCTGCTTCACCCTCCAGACTTCACCTTCTACTTCTCCTTCTTCTGCTTCTTCTGCTGCGCCCTCCAGACTTCACCTTCTCCTTCCACTTCTTCTGCTTCTTCTCTGCTTCACCCTCCTGACTTCACCTTCTCCTTCCCCTTCTTCTACTTCTTCTGCTTCATCCCCCTGACTTCACCTTCTCCTTCTCCTTCTTCTGCTTCTTCTGATTCACCCTCCTAACTTCACCTTCTCCTTCTCCTTCTTCTGCTTCCTCTGATTCACCCTCCTGACTTCACCTTCTCCTTCTCCTTCTTCTGCTTCTTCTGATTCACCCTCCAGACCTCAACTTCTCCTTCTCCTTCTTCTACTTCTTCTGATTCACCCTCCAGACTTCATCTTCTCCTTCTCCTTCTTCTGCTTCTTCTGATTCACCCTCCAGACTTCACCTTCTCCTTCTCCTTCTTCTGCTTCTTCTGATTCACACTCCAGAATTCACCTTCTCCTTCTCCTTCTTCTACTTCTTCTGATTCACCCTCCAGACTTCACCTTCTCCTTCTCCTTCTTCTACTTCTTCTGATTCACCCTCCAGTCTTCACCTTCTCCTTCTCCTTCTTCTGCTTCTTCTGCTTCACCCTCCAGATTTCACCTTCTCCTTCTCTTTCTTCTACTTCTTCTGATTCACCCTACAGACTTCACCTTCTCCTTCTCCTTCTTCTGATTCTTCTGATTCACCCTCCAGACTTCACCTTCTCCTTCTCCTTCTTCTGCTTCTTCTGATTCACCCTCCAGACTTCACCTTCTCCTTCTCCTTCTTCTGTTTCTTCTGATTCACCCTCCAAACTTCACCTTCTCCTTCTCCTTCTTCTGCTTCTTCTGATTCACCCTCCAGACTTCATCTTCTCCTTCTCCTTCTTCTGCTTCTTCTGATTCACCCTCCAGACTTCACCTTCTCCTTCTTCTTCTGCTTCTTCTGATTCACCCTCCAGACTTCACATTCTCCTTCTTCTTCTTCTACCTCTTCTGATTCACCCTCCAGACTTCACCTTCTCCTTCTCCTTCTTCTACTTCTTCTGATTCACCCTCCAGACTTCACCTTCTCCTTCTCCTTCTTCTACTTCTTCTGATACACCCTCCAGACTTCACCTTCTCCTTCTCCTTCTTCTACTTCTTCTGATTCACCCTCCAGACTTCACCTTCTCCTTCTCCTTCTTCTACTTCTTCTGATTCACCCTCCTGACTTCACCTTCTCCATCTCCTTTTCTGCTTCTTCTGCTTCACCCTCCAGACTTCACCTTCTCCTTCTCCTTCTTCTGCTTCTTCTGCTTCACCCTCCAGACTTCACCTTCTCCTTCTCCTTCTTCTGCTTCACCCTCCTGACTTCACCTTCTCCTTCTACTTCTTCTACTTCTTCTGATTCACCCTCCAGACTTCACCTTCTCCTTCTCCTTCTTCTGCTTTTTCTGCTTCACCCTCCAGACTTCACCTTCTCCTTCTCCTTCTTCTGCTTCTTCTGCTTCGCCCTCCAGACTTCACCTTCTCCTTCTCCTTCTTCTGCTTCTTCTGCTTCAACCACCAGACTTCACCTTCTCCTTCTCCTTCTTCTGCTTCTTCTGCTTCACTCTCCAGACTACACCTTCTCCTTCTCCTTCTTCTACTTCTTCTGATTCACCCTCCAGACTTCACCTTCTCCTTCTCCTTCTTCTGCTTCTTCTGCTTCACCCTCCAGACTTCACCTTCTACTTCTCCTTCTTCTGCTTCTTCTGCTGCGCCCTCCAGACTTCACCTTCTCCTTCCACTTCTTCTGCTTCTTCTCTGCTTCACCCTCCTGACTTCACCTTCTCCTTCCCCTTCTTCTACTTCTTCTGCTTCATCCCCCTGACTTCACCTTCTCCTTCTCCTTCTTCTGCTTCTTCTGATTCACCCTCCTAACTTCACCTTCTCCTTCTCCTTCTTCTGCTTCCTCTGATTCACCCTCCTGACTTCACCTTCTCCTTCTCCTTCTTCTGCTTCTTCTGATTCACCCTCCAGACCTCAACTTCTCCTTCTCCTTCTTCTACTTCTTCTGATTCACCCTCCAGACTTCATCTTCTCCTTCTCCTTCTTCTGCTTCTTCTGATTCACCCTCCAGACTTCACCTTCTCCTTCTCCTTCTTCTGCTTCTTCTGATTCACACTCCAGAATTCACCTTCTCCTTCTCCTTCTTCTACTTCTTCTGATTCACCCTCCAGACTTCACCTTCTCCTTCTCCTTCTTCTACTTCTTCTGATTCACCCTCCAGTCTTCACCTTCTCCTTCTCCTTCTTCTGCTTCTTCTGCTTCACCCTCCAGATTTCACCTTCTCCTTCTCTTTCTTCTACTTCTTCTGATTCACCCTACAGACTTCACCTTCTCCTTCTCCTTCTTCTGATTCTTCTGATTCACCCTCCAGACTTCACCTTCTCCTTCTCCTTCTTCTGCTTCTTCTGATTCACCCTCCAGACTTCACCTTCTCCTTCTCCTTCTTCTGTTTCTTCTGATTCACCCTCCAAACTTCACCTTCTCCTTCTCCTTCTTCTGCTTCTTCTGATTCACCCTCCAGACTTCATCTTCTCCTTCTCCTTCTTCTGCTTCTTCTGATTCACCCTCCAGACTTCACCTTCTCCTTCTTCTTCTGCTTCTTCTGATTCACCCTCCAGACTTCACATTCTCCTTCTTCTTCTTCTACCTCTTCTGATTCACCCTCCAGACTTCACCTTCTCCTTCTCCTTCTTCTACTTCTTCTGATTCACCCTCCAGACTTCACCTTCTCCTTCTCCTTCTTCTGCTTCTTCTGATTCACCCTTCGGACTTCACCTTCTCCTTCTCCTTCTTCTGCTTCTTCTGATTCACCCTCCAGACTTCACCTTCTCCTTCTCCTTCTTCTGCTTCTTCTGATTCACCCTTCAGACTTCACCTCCTCCTTCTCCTTCTTCTGCTTCTTCTGATTCACCCGCCAGACCTCACCTTCTACTTCTCCTTCTTCTACTTCTTCTGATTCACCCTCCAGACTTCATCTTCTCCTTCTCCTTCTTCTGCTTCTTCTGATTCACCCTCCAGACTTCACCTTCTCCTTCTCCTTCTTCTGCTTCTTCTGATTCACCCTCCAGACTTCGCCTTCTCCTTCTCCTTCTTCTACTTCTTCTGATTCACCCTCCAGTCTTCACCTTCTCCTTCTCCTTCTTCTACTTCTTCTGATTCACCCTCCAGTCTTGACCTTCTCCTTCTCCTTCTTCTGCTTCTTCTGATTCACCCTCCAGACTTCACCTTCTCCTTCTCCGTCTTCTGCCTCTTCTGATTCACCCTCCTGACTTCACCTTCTCCTTCTCCTTCTTCTGCTTCTTCTGATTCACCCTCCAGACATCACCTTCTCCTTCTCCTTCTTCTACTTCTTCTGATTCACCCTCCAGACTTCACCTTCTCCTTCTACTTCTTCTGCTTCTTCTGATTCACCCTCCAGACTTCACCTTCTCCTTCTCCTTCTTCTGCTTCTTCTGATTCACCCTCCAGACTTCACCTTCTCCTTCTCCTTCTTCTGCTTCTTCTGATTCACCCTCCAGACTTCACCTTCTCCTTCTCCTTCTTCTGCTTCTTCTGATTCACCCTCCAGACTTCACCTTCTCCTTCTCCTTCTTCTACTTCTTCTGCTTCTCCCTCCAGACTTCACCTTCTCCTTCTCCTTCTTCTGCTTCTTCTGATTCACCCTCCAGACTTCACCTTCTCCTTCTCCTTCTTCTACTTCTTCTGATTCACCCTCCAGACTTCACCTTCTCCTTCTCCTTCTTCTACTTCTTCTGATTCACCCTCCAGACTTCACCTTTTCCTTCTCCTTCTTCTACTTCTTCTGATTCACCCTCCTGACTTCACCTTCTACTTCTCCTTCTTCTGCTTCTTCTGCTTCACCCTCCAGACTTCACCTTCTCCTTCTCCTTCTTCTGCTTCTTCTGCTTCACCCTCCAGACTTCACCTTCTCCTTCTCCTTCTTCTGCTTCTTCTGCTTCACCCTCCTGACTTCACCTTCTCCTTCTCCTTCTTCTACTTCTTCTGATTCACCCTCCAGACTTCACCTTCTCCTTCTCCTTGTTCTGCTTCTTCTGCTTCACCCTCCAGACTTCACCTTCACCTTCTCCTTCTTCTGCTTCTTCTGATTCACCCTCCAGACTTCACCTTCTCCTTCTCCTTCTTCTGCTTCTTCTGATTCACCCTCCAGTCTTCACCTTTTCCTTCTCCTTCTTCTGCTTCTTCTGATTCACCCTCCAGACTTCACCCTCTCCTTCTCCTTCTTCTACTTATTCTGATTCACCCTCCAGTCTTCACCTTTTCCTTCTCCTTCTTCTGCTTCTTCTGATTCACCCTCCAGACTTCACCTTCTCCTTCTCCTTCTTCTGCTTCTTCTGATTCACCCTCCTGACTTCACCTTCTCCTTCTCCTTCTTCTGCTTCTTCTGATTCACCCTCCAGACTTCACCTTCTCCTTCTCCTTCTTCTACTTCTTCTGATTCACCCTCCAGACTTCACCTTCTCCTTCTACTTCTTCTGCTTCTTCTGATTCACCCTCCAGACTTCACCTTCTCCTTCTCCTTCTTCTGCTTCTTCTGATTCACCCTCCAGACTTCACCTTCTCCTTCTCCTTCTTCTGCTTCTTCTGATTCACCCTCCAGGCTTCACCTTCTCCTTCTCCTTCTTCTGCTTCTTCTGATTCACACTCCAGACTTCACCTTCTCCTTCTCCTTCTTCTGCTTCTTCTGATTCACCCTCCAGACTTCACATTCTCCTTCTCCTTCTCTGCTTCTTCTGATTCACCCTCCAAACTTCACCTTCTCCTTCTCCTTCTTCTACTTCTTCTGATTCACCCTCCAGACTTCACCTTCTCCTTCTCCTTCTTCTACTTCTTCTGATACACCCTCCAGACTTCACCTTCTCCTTCTCCTTCTTCTACTTCTTCTGATTCACCCTCCAGACTTCACCTTCTCCTTCTCCTTCTTCTACTTCTTCTGATTCACCCTCCTGACTTCACCTTCTCCATCTCCTTTTCTGCTTCTTCTGCTTCACCCTCCAGACTTCACCTTCTCCTTCTCCTTCTTCTGCTTCTTCTGCTTCACCCTCCAGACTTCACCTTCTCCTTCTCCTTCTTCTGCTTCACCCTCCTGACTTCACCTTCTCCTTCTACTTCTTCTACTTCTTCTGATTCACCCTCCAGACTTCACCTTCTCCTTCTCCTTCTTCTGCTTTTTCTGCTTCACCCTCCAGACTTCACCTTCTCCTTCTCCTTCTTCTGCTTCTTCTGCTTCGCCCTCCAGACTTCACCTTCTCCTTCTCCTTCTTCTGCTTCTTCTGCTTCAACCACCAGACTTCACCTTCTCCTTCTCCTTCTTCTGCTTCTTCTGCTTCACTCTCCAGACTACACCTTCTCCTTCTCCTTCTTCTACTTCTTCTGATTCACCCTCCAGACTTCACCTTCTCCTTCTCCTTCTTCTGCTTCTTCTGCTTCACCCTCCAGACTTCACCTTCTACTTCTCCTTCTTCTGCTTCTTCTGCTGCGCCCTCCAGACTTCACCTTCTCCTTCCACTTCTTCTGCTTCTTCTCTGCTTCACCCTCCTGACTTCACCTTCTCCTTCCCCTTCTTCTACTTCTTCTGCTTCATCCCCCTGACTTCACCTTCTCCTTCTCCTTCTTCTGCTTCTTCTGATTCACCCTCCTAACTTCACCTTCTCCTTCTCCTTCTTCTGCTTCCTCTGATTCACCCTCCTGACTTCACCTTCTCCTTCTCCTTCTTCTGCTTCTTCTGATTCACCCTCCAGACCTCAACTTCTCCTTCTCCTTCTTCTACTTCTTCTGATTCACCCTCCAGACTTCATCTTCTCCTTCTCCTTCTTCTGCTTCTTCTGATTCACCCTCCAGACTTCACCTTCTCCTTCTCCTTCTTCTGCTTCTTCTGATTCACACTCCAGAATTCACCTTCTCCTTCTCCTTCTTCTACTTCTTCTGATTCACCCTCCAGACTTCACCTTCTCCTTCTCCTTCTTCTACTTCTTCTGATTCACCCTCCAGTCTTCACCTTCTCCTTCTCCTTCTTCTGCTTCTTCTGCTTCACCCTCCAGATTTCACCTTCTCCTTCTCTTTCTTCTACTTCTTCTGATTCACCCTACAGACTTCACCTTCTCCTTCTCCTTCTTCTGATTCTTCTGATTCACCCTCCAGACTTCACCTTCTCCTTCTCCTTCTTCTGCTTCTTCTGATTCACCCTCCAGACTTCACCTTCTCCTTCTCCTTCTTCTGTTTCTTCTGATTCACCCTCCAAACTTCACCTTCTCCTTCTCCTTCTTCTGCTTCTTCTGATTCACCCTCCAGACTTCATCTTCTCCTTCTCCTTCTTCTGCTTCTTCTGATTCACCCTCCAGACTTCACCTTCTCCTTCTTCTTCTGCTTCTTCTGATTCACCCTCCAGACTTCACATTCTCCTTCTTCTTCTTCTACCTCTTCTGATTCACCCTCCAGACTTCACCTTCTCCTTCTCCTTCTTCTACTTCTTCTGATTCACCCTCCAGACTTCACCTTCTCCTTCTCCTTCTTCTGCTTCTTCTGATTCACCCTCCAGACTTCACCTTCTCCTTCTCCTTCGTCTACTTCTTCTGATTCACCCTCCAGACTACACCTTCTCCTTCTCCTTCTTCTCCTTCTTCTGATTCACCCTCCAGACTTCACCTTCTCCTTCTCCTTCTTCTGCTTCTTCTGATTCACCCTCCAGACTTCACCTTCTCCTTCTCCTTCTTCTACTTCTTCTGTTTCACCCTCCAGACTTCACCTTCTCCTTCTCCTTCTTCTGCTTCTTCTGCTTCACCCTCCAGACTTCACCTTCTCCTTCTCCTTCTTCTGCTTCTTCTGCTTCGTCCTCCAGACTTCACCTTCTCCTTCTCCTTCTTCTGCTTCTTCAGTTTCACCCTCCAGACTTCACCTTCTCCTTCTCCTTCTTCTGCTTCTTCTGCTTCACCCTCCTGACTTCACCTTCTCCTTCTCCTTCTTCTACTTCTTCTGATTCACCCTCCAGACTTCACCTTCTCCTTCTCCTTCTTCTGCTTCTTCTGCTTCACCCTCCAGACTTCACCTTCTCCTTCTCCTTCTTCTGCTTCTTCTGCTGCGCCCGGCAGACTTCACCTTCTCCTTCTCCTTCTTCTGCTTCTTCTGTTTCACCCTCCAGACTTCACCTTCTCCTTCTCCTTCTTCTGCTTCTTCTGCTTCACCCTCCAGACTTCACCTTCTCCTTCTCCTTCTTCTGCTTCTTCTGCTTCGCCCTCCAGACTTCACCTTCTCCTTCTCCTTCTTCTGCTTCTTCTGTTTCACCCTCCAGACTTCACCTTCTCCTTCTCCTTCTTCTGCTTCTTCTGCTTCACCCTCCTGACTTCACCTTCTCCTTCTCCTTCTTCTACTTCTTCTGATTCACCCTCCAGACTTCACCTTCTCCTTCTCCTTCTTCTGCTTCTTCTGCTTCACCCTCCAGACTTCACCTTCTCCTTCTCCTTCTTCTGCTTCTTCTGCTGCGCCCGGCAGACTTCACCTTCTCCTTCTCCTTCTTCTGCTTCTTCTGCTTCACCCTCCTGACTTCACCTTCTCCTTCTCCTTCTTCTACTTCTTCTGCTTCACCCCCCTGACTCCACCTTCTCCTTCTCCTTCTTCTGCTTCTTCTGATTCACCCTCCAGACTTCACCTTCTCCTTCACCTTATTCTGCTTCTTCTGATTCACCCTCCAGACTTCAACTTCTCCTTCTCCTTCTTCTGCTTCTTCTTATTCACCCTCCAAACCTCATCTTCTCCTTCTTCTTCTTCTACTTCTTCTGATTCACCCTCCAGACTTCATCTTCTCCTTCTCCTTCTTCTACTTCTTCTGATTCACCCTCCAGTCTTCACCTTCTCCTTCTCCTTCTTCTGCTTCTTCTGATTCACCCTCCAGACTTCACCTTCTCCTTCTCCTTCTTCTGATTCTTCTCTTTCACCCTCCATGCCTCACCTTCTCCTTCTCCTTCTTCTACTTCTTCTGATTCACCCTCCAGACTTCACCTTCTCCTTCTGCTTCTTCTACTTCTTCTGATTCACCCTCCAGTCTTCACCTTCTCCTTCTCCTTCTTCTGCTTCTTCTGATTCACCCTCCAGACTTCACCTTCTCCTTCTCCTTCTTCTGCTTCTTCTGATTCACCCTCCTGACTTCACCTTCTCCTTCTCCTTCTTCTGCTTCTTCTGATTCACCCTCCAAACTTCACCTTCTCCTTCTCCTTCTTCTACTTCTTCTGATTCACTCTCCAGACTTCACCTTCTCCTTCTACTTCTTCTGCTTCTTCTGATTCACCCTCCAGGCTTCACCTTCTCCTTCTCCTTCTTCTGCTACTTCTGATTCACCCTCCAGACTTCACCTTCTCCTTCTCCTTCTTCTGCTTCTTCTGATTCACCCTCCAGACTTCACCTTCTCCTTCTCCTTCTTCTGCTTCTTCTGATTCACCCTCCAGACTTCACCTTCTCCTTCTCCTTCTTCTGCTTCTTCTGATTCACCCTCCAGACTTCACCTTCTCCTTCTCCTTCGTCTACTTCTTCTGATTCACCCTCCAGACTACACCTTCTCCTTCTCCTTCTACTACTTCTTCTGATTCACCCTCCTGACTTCATCTTCTCCTTCTCCTTCTTCTGCTTCTGCTGCTTCACCCTCCAGACTTCACCTTCTCCTTCTCCTTCTTCTGCTTCTTCTGCTTCACCCTCCAGACTTCACCTTCTCCTTCTCCTTCTTCTGCTTCTTCTGCTTCACCCTCCTGACTTCACCTTCTCCTTCTCCATCTTTTACTTCTTCTGATTCACCCTCCAGACTTCACCTTCTCCTTCTCCTTCTTCTGCTTTTTCTGCTTCACCCTCCAGACTTCACCTTCTCCTTCCCCTTCTTCTGCTTCTTCTGCTTCGCCCTCCAGACTTCACCTTCTCCTTCTCCTTCTTCTGCTTCTTCTGCTTCACCCTCCAGACTTCACCTTCTCCTTCTTCTTCTTCTGCTTCTTCTGCTTCACCCTCGTGACTTCACCTTCTCCTTCTTCTTCTTCTACTTCTTCTGATTCACCCTCCAGACTTCACCTTCTCCTTCTCCTTCTTCTGCTTCTTCTGCTTCACCCTCCAGACTTCACCTTCTCCTTCTCCTTCTTCTGCTTCTTCTGCTGCGCCCGCCAAACTTCACCTTCTCCTTCTCCTTCTTCTGCTTCTTCTGCTTCACCCTCCTGACTTCACCTTCTCCTTCTACTTCTTCTGCTTCTTCTGATTCACCCTCCAGACTTCACCTTCTCCTTCTTCTGCTTCTTCTGCTGCGCCCGCCAGACTTCACCTTCTCCTTCTCCTTCTTCTGCTTCTTCTGATTCACCCTCCAGACTTCACCTTCTCCTTCTCCTTCTTCTGCTTCTTCTGATTCACCCTCCAGACTTCGCCTTCTCCTTCTCCTTCTTCTACTTCTTCTGATTTACCCTCCAGACTTCACCCTCTCCTTCTCCTTCTTCTACTTATTCTGATTCACACTCCAGTCTTCACCTTTTCCTTCTCCTTCTTCTGCTTCTTCTGATTCACCCTCCAGACTTCACCTTCTCCTTCTCCTTCTTCTGCTTCTTCTGATTCACCCTCCTGACTTCACCTTCTCCTTCTCCTTCTTCTGCTTCTTCTGATTCACCCTCCAGACTTCACCTTCTCCTTCTACTTCTTCTACTTCTTCTGATTCACCCTCCAGACTTCACCTTCTCCTTCTACTTCTTCTGCTTCTTCTGATTCACCCTCCAGACTTCACCTTCTCCTTCTCCTTCTTCTGATTCACCCTCCAGACTTCACCTTCTCCTTCCCCTTCTTCTGCTTCTTCTGATTCAACCTCCAGGCTTCACCTTCTCCTTCTCCTTCTTCTGCTTCTTCTGATACACCCTCCAGACTTCACCTTCTCCTTCTCCTTTTTCTACTTCTTCTGATTCACCCTCCAGACTTCACCTTCTCCTTCTCCTTCTTCTGCTTCTTCTGATTCACCCTCCAGACTTCACCTTCTCCTTCTCCTTCTTCTACTTCTTCTGATTCACCGTCCAGACTTCACCTTCTCCTTCTCCTTCTTCTACTTCTTCTGATTCACCCTCCAGACTTCACCTTCTCCTTCTCCTTCTTCTACTTCTTCTGCTTCTCCCTCCAGACTTCACCTTCTCCTTCTCCTTCTTCTGCTTCTTCTGATTCACCCTCCAGACTTCACCTTCTGCTTCTCCTTCTTCTACTTCTACTGATTCACCCTCCAGACTTCACCTTCTCTTTCTCCTTCTTCTACTTCTTCTGATTCACCCTCCTGACTTCAACTTCTCCTTCTCCTTCTTCCACTTCTTCTGCTTCACCCTCCAGACTTCACCTTCTCATTCTCCTTCTTCTGCTTCTTCTGCTTCGCCCTCCAGACTTCACCTTCTCCTTCTCCTTCTTCTGCTTCTTCTGCTTCACCCTCCAGACTTCACCTTCCCCTTCTCCTTCTTCTGCTTCTTCTGCTTCACCCTCCTGACTTCACCTTCTCCTTCTCCTTCTTCTACTTCTTCTGATTCACCCTCCAGACTTCACCTTCTCCTTCTCCTTCTTCTGCTTCTTCTGCTTCACCCTCCAGACTTCACCTTCTCCTTCTTCTGCTTCTTCTGCTGCGCCCGCCAGACTTCACCTTCTCCTTCTCCTTCTTCTGCTTCTTCTGATTCACCCTCCAGACTTCACCTTCTCCTTCTCCTTCTTCTGCTTCTTCTGCTTCACCCTCCTGACTTCACCTTCTCCTTCTCCTTCTTCTACTTCTTCTGATTCACCCTCCAGACTTCACCTTCTCCTTCTCCTTCTTCTGCTTCACCCTCCAGACTTCACCTTCTCCTTCTTCTGCTTCTTCTGCTGCGCCCGCCAGACTTCACCTTCTCATTCTCCTTCTTCTGCTTCTTCTGATTCACCCTCCGGACTTCACCTTCTCCTTCTCCTTCTTCTGCTTCTTCTGCTTCACCCTCCTGACTTCACCTTCTCCTTCTCCTTCTTCTGCTTCTTCTGATTCACCCTCCAGACCTCACCTTCTCCTTCTCCTTCTTCTACTTCTTCTGATTCGCCCTACAGACTTCATCTTCTCCTTCTCCTTCTTCTACTTCTTCTGATTCACCCTCCAGTCTTCACCTTCTCCTTCTCCTTCTTCTGCTTCTTCTGATTCACCCTCCAGACTTCACCTTCTCCTTCTCCTTTTCTGCTTGTTCTGATTCATCCTCCATACCTCACCTTCTCCTTCTCCTTCTTCTACTTCTTCTGATTCACCCTCCAGACTTCACCTTCTTCTTCTGCTTCTTCTACTTCTTCTGATTCACCCTCCAGTCTTCACCTTCTCCTTCTCCTTCTTCTGCTTCTTCTGATTCACCCTCCAGACTTCACCTTCTCCTTCTCCTTCTTCTGCTTCTTCTGATTCACCCTCCTGACTTCACCTTCTCCTTCTCCTTCTTCTGCTTCTTCTGATTCACCCTCCAAACTTCCCCTTCTCCTTCTCCTTCTTCTACTTCTTCTGATTCACCCTCCAGACTTCACCTTCTCCTTCTACTTCTTCTGCTTCTTCTGATTCACCCTCCAGACTTCACCTTCTCCTTCTCCTTCTTCTGCTTCTTCTGATTCACCCTCCAGACGTCACCTTCTCCTTCTCCTTCTTCTGCTTCTTCTGATTCACCCTCCAGACTTCACCTTATCCTTCTCCTTCTTCTGCTTCTTCTGATTCACCCTCCAGACTTCACCTTCTGCTTCTCCTTCTTCTGCTTCTTCTGATTCACCCTCCAGACTTCACCTTCTCCTTCTCCTTCTTCTGCTTCTTCTGATTCACCCTCCAGACTGCACCTTCTCCTTCTCCTTCTTCTGCTTCTTCTGATTCACCCTCCAGACTTCACCTTCTCCTTCTCCTTCTTCTGCTTCTTCTGATTCACCCTCCAGACTTCACCTTCTCCTTCTCCTTCGTCTACTTCTTCTGATTCACCCTCCAGACTACACCTTCTCCTTCTCCTTCTTCTCCTTCTTCTGATTCACCCTCCAGACTTCACCTTCTCCTTCTCCTTCTTCTGCTGCTTCTTCTGATTCACCCTCCAGACTTCACCTTCTCCTTCTCCTTCTTCTACTTCTTCTGTTTCACCCTCCAGACTTCACCTTCTCCTTCTCCTTCTTCTGCTTCTTCTGCTTCACCCTCCAGACTTCACCTTCTCCTTCTCCTTCTTCTGCTTCTTCTGCTTCGCCCTCCAGACTTCACCTTCTCCTTCTCCTTCTTCTGCTTCTTCTGTTTCACCCTCCAGACTTCACCTTCTCCTTCTCCTTCTTCTGCTTCTTCTGCTTCACCCTCCTGACTTCACCTTCTCCTTCTCCTTCTTCTACTTCTTCTGATTCACCCTCCAGACTTCACCTTCTCCTTCTCCTTCTTCTGCTTCTTCTGCTTCACCCTCCAGACTTCACCTTCTCCTTCTCCTTCTTCTGCTTCTTCTGCTGCGCCCGGCAGACTTCACCTTCTCCTTCTCCTTCTTCTGCTTCTTCTGCTTCACCCTCCTGACTTCACCTTCTCCTTCTCCTTCTTCTACTTCTTCTGCTTCACCCCCCTGACTTCACCTTCTCCTTCTCCTTCTTCTGCTTCTTCTGATTCACCCTCCAGACTTCACCTTCTCCTTCTCCTTATTCTGCTTCTTCTGATTCACCCTCCAGACTTCACCTTCTCCTTCTCCTTCTTCTACTTCTTCTGATCCACCCTCCAGACTTCACCTTCTCCTTCTGCTTCTTCTACTTCTTCTGATTCACCCTCCAGTCTTCACCTTCTCCTTCTCCTTCTTCTGCTTCTTCTGATTCACCCTCCAGACTTCACCTTCTCCTTCTCCTTCTTCTGCTTCTTCTGATTCACCCTCCAGACGTCACCTTCTCCTTCTCCTTCTTCTGCTTCTTCTGATTCACCCTCCAGACTTCACCTTATCCTTCTCCTTCTTCTGCTTCTTCTGATTCACCCTCCAGACTTCACCTTCTGCTTCTCCTTCTTCTGCTTCTTCTGATTCACCCTCCAGACTTCACCTTCTCCTTCTCCTTCTTCTGCTTCTTCTGATTCACCCTCCAGACTGCACCTTCTCCTTCTCCTTCTTCTGCTTCTTCTGATTCACCCTCCAGACTTCACCTTCTCCTTCTCCTTCTTCTGCTTCTTCTGATTCACCCTCCAGACTTCACCTTCTCCTTCTCCTTCGTCTACTTCTTCTGATTCACCCTCCAGACTACACCTTCTCCTTCTCCTTCTTCTCCTTCTTCTGATTCACCCTCCAGACTTCACCTTCTCCTTCTCCTTCTTCTGCTGCTTCTTCTGATTCACCCTCCAGACTTCACCTTCTCCTTCTCCTTCTTCTACTTCTTCTGTTTCACCCTCCAGACTTCACCTTCTCCTTCTCCTTCTTCTGCTTCTTCTGCTTCACCCTCCAGACTTCACCTTCTCCTTCTCCTTCTTCTGCTTCTTCTGCTTCGCCCTCCAGACTTCACCTTCTCCTTCTCCTTCTTCTGCTTCTTCTGTTTCACCCTCCAGACTTCACCTTCTCCTTCTCCTTCTTCTGCTTCTTCTGCTTCACCCTCCTGACTTCACCTTCTCCTTCTCCTTCTTCTACTTCTTCTGATTCACCCTCCAGACTTCACCTTCTCCTTCTCCTTCTTCTGCTTCTTCTGCTTCACCCTCCAGACTTCACCTTCTCCTTCTCCTTCTTCTGCTTCTTCTGCTGCGCCCGGCAGACTTCACCTTCTCCTTCTCCTTCTTCTGCTTCTTCTGCTTCACCCTCCAGACTTCACCTTCTCCTTCTTCTTCTTCTGCTTCTTCTGCTTCACCCTCCTGACTTCACCTTCTCCTTCTCCTTCTTCTACTTCTTCTGATTCACCCTCCAGACTTCACCTTCTCCTTCTCCTTCTTCTGCTTCTTCTGCTTCACCCTCCAGACTTCACCTTCTCCTTCTCCTTCTTCTGCTTCTTCTGCTGCGCCCGCCAAACTTCACCTTCTCCTTCTCCTTCTTCTGCTTCTTCTGCTTCACCCTCCTGACTTCACCTTCTCCTTCTACTTCTTCTGCTTCTTCTGATTCACCCTCCAGACTTCACCTTCTCCTTCTCCTTCTTCTGCTTCTTCTGATTCACCCTCCAGACTTCACCTTCTCCTTCTCCTTCTTCTGCTTCTTCTGATTCACCCTCCAGACGTCACCTTCTCCTTCTCCTTCGTCTACTTCTTCTGATTCACCCTCCAGACTACACCTTCTCCTTCTCCTTCTTCTACTTCTTCTGATTCACCCTCCTGACTTCACCTTCTCCTTCTCCTTCTTCTGCTTCTTCTGCTTCACCCTCCAGACTTCACCTTCTCCTTCTCCTTCTTCTGCTTCTTCTGCTTCACCCTCCAGACTTCACCTTCTCCTTCTCCTTCTTCTGCTTCTTCTGCATCACCCTCCTGACTTCACCTTCTCCTTCTCCTTCTTTTACTTCTTCTGATTCACCCTCCAGTCTTCACCTTCTCCTTCTCCTTCTTCTGCTTCTTCTGATTCACCCTCCAGACTTCACCTTCTCCTTCTCCTTCTTCTACTTCTTCTGATTCACCCTCCAGACTTCACCTTCTCCTTCTCCTTCTTCTGCTTCTTCTGCTTCACCCTCCAGACTTCACCTTCTGCTTCTCCTTCTTCTGCTTCTTCTGCTGCGCCCGGCAGACTTCACCTTCTCCTTCTCCTTCTTCTGCTTCTTCTGCTTCACCCTCCTGACTTCACCTACTCCTTCTCCTTCTTCTACTTCTTCTGCTTCACCCCCCTGACTTCACCTTCTCCTTCTCCTTCTCCTGCTACTTCTGATTCACCCTCCAGACTTCACCTTCTCCTTCTCCTTATTCTGCTTCTTCTGATTCACCCTCCAGACTTTACCTTCTCCTTCTCCTTCTTCTGCTTCTTCTTATTCACCCTCCAAACCTCATCTTCTCCTTCTTCTTCTTCTACTTCTTCTGATTCACCCTCCAGACTTCATCTTCTCCTTCTCCTTCTTCTACTTCTTCTGATTCACCCTCCAGTCTTCACCTTCTCCTTCTCCTTCTTCTGCTTCTTCTGATTCACCCTCCAGACTTCACCTTCTCCTTCTCCTTCTTCTGATTCTTCTGTTTCACCCTCCATGCCTCACCTTCTCCTTCTCCTTCTTCTACTTCTTCTGATTCACCCTCCAGACTTCACCTTCTCCTTCTGCTTCTTCTACTTCTTCTGATTCACCCTCCAGTCTTCACCTTCTCCTTCTCCTTCTTCTGCTTCTTCTGATTCACCCTCCAGACTTCACCTTCTCCTTCTCCTTCTTCTGCTTCTTCTGATTCACCCTCCTGACTTCACCTTCTCCTTCTCCTTCTTCTGCTTCTTCTGATTCACCCTCCAAACTTCACCTTCTCCTTCTCCTTCTTCTACTTCTTCTGATTCACTCTCCAGACTTCACCTTCTCCTTCTACTTCTTCTGCTTCTTCTGATTCACCCTCCAGACTTCACCTTCTCCTTCTCCTTCTTCTGCTACTTCTGATTCACCCTCCAGACTTCACCTTCTCCTTCTCCTTCTTCTGCTTCTTCTGATTCACCCTCCAGACTTCACCTTCTCCTTCTTCTGCTTCTTCTGATTCACCCTCCAGACTTCACCTTCTCCTTCTCCTTCTTCTGCTTCTTCTGATTCACCCTCCAGACTTCACCTTCTCCTTCTCCTTCGTCTACTTCTTCTGATTCACCCTCCAGACTACACCTTCTCCTTCTCCTTCTTCTACTTCTTCTGATTCACCCTCCTGACTTCACCTTCTCCTTCTCCTTCTTCTGCTTCTTCTGCTTCACCCTCCAGACTTCACCTTCTCCTTCTCCTTCTTCTGCTTCTTCTGCTTCACCCTCCAGACTTCACCTTCTCCTTCTCCTTCTTCTGTTTCTTCTGCTTCACCCTCCTGACTTCACCTTCTCCTTCTCCTTCTTTTACTTCTTCTGATTCACCCTCCAGACTTCACCTTCTCCTTCTCCTTCTTCTGCTTTTTCTGCTTCACCCTCCAGACTTCACCTTCTCCTTCTCCTTCTTCTGCTTCTTCTGCTTCGCCCTCCAGACTTCACCTTCTCCTTCTCCTTCTTCTGCTTCTTCTGCTTCACCCTCCAGACTTCACCTTCTCCTTCTTCTTCTTCTGCTTCTTCTGCTTCACCCTCCTGACTTCACCTTCTCCTTCTCCTTCTTCTACTTCTTCTGATTCACCCTCCAGACTTCACCTTCTCCTTCTCCTTCTTCTGCTTCTTCTGCTTCACCCTCCAGACTTCACCTTCTCCTTCTCCTTCTTCTGCTTCTTCTGCTGCGCCCGCCAAACTTCACCTTCTCCTTCTCCTTCTTCTGCTTCTTCTGCTTCACCCTCCTGACTTCACATTCTCCTTCTCCTTCTTCTGCTTCTTCTGATTCACCCTCCAGACTTCACCTTCTCCTTCTCCTTCTTCTGCTTCTTCTGATTCACCCTCCAGACTTCACCTTCTCCTTCTCCTTCTTCTGCTTCTTCTGATTCACCCTCCAGACCTCACCTTCTCCTTCTCCTTCTTCTACTTCTTATGATTCACCCTCCTGACTTCACCTTCTCCTTCTCCTTCTTCTACTTCTTCTGATTCACCCTCCAGACTTCACCTTCTCCTTCTCCTTCTTCTTCTTCTTCTGATTCACCCTCCAGCCTTCACCTTCTCTATTCTCCTTCTTCTGCTTCTTCTGCTTCACCCTCCAGACTTCACCTTCTCCTTCTCTTTCTTCTGCTTCTTCTGATTCACCCTCCAGACTTTACCTTCTCCTTCTCCTTCTTCTGATTCTTCTGATTCACCCTCCAGACTTCACCTTCTCCTTCTCCTTCTTGTGCTTCTTCTGATTCACCCTCCTGACTTCACCTTCTCCTTCTCCTTCTTCTACTTCTTCTGATTCACCATCCTGACTTCACCTTCTCCTTCTCCTTCTTCTACTTCTTCTGCTTCACCCTCCAGACTTCACCTTCTCCTTCTCCTTCTTCTACTTCTTCTGATTCATCCTCCAGACTTCACCTTCTCCTTCTCCTTCTTCTGCTTCTTCTGATTCACCCTCCAGACTTCACCTTCTCCTTCTCCTTATTCTGCTTCTTCTGATTCACCCTCCAGACTTCACCTTCTCCTTCTCCTTCTTCTGCTTCTTCTGATTCACCCTCCAGACTTCACCTTCTCCTTCTCCTTCTTCTGCTTCTTCTGATTCACCCTCCTAACTTCACCTTCTCCTTCTCCTTCTTCTGCTTCTTCTAATTCACCCTCCTGACTTCACCTTCTCCTTCTCCTTCTTCTGCTTCTTCTGATTCACCCTCCAGACTTCACCTTCTCCTTCTCCTTCTTCTGCTTCTTCTGATTCACCCTCCAGACTTCACCTTCTCCTTCTCCCTCTTCTGCTTCTTCTGATTCACCCTCCAGATCTCATCTTCTCCTTCTCCTTCTTCTACTTCTTCTGATTCACCCTCCAGACTTCATCTTCTGCTTCTCCTTCTTCTACTTCTTCTGATTCACCCTCCAGTCTTCACCTTCTCCTTCTCCTTCTTCTGCTTCTTCTGATTCACCCTCCAGACTTCACCTTCTCCTTCTTCTGCTTCTTCTGATTCACCCTCCAGACCTCACCTTCTCCTTCTCCTTCTTCTACTTCTTCTGATTCACCCTCCAGACTTCACCTTCTCCTTCTGCTTCTTCTCCTTCTTCTGATTCACCCTCCAGACTTCACCTTCTCCTTCTCCTTCTTCTGCTTCTTCTGATTCACCCTCCTGACTTCACCTTCTCCTTCTCCTTCTTCTGCTTCTTCTGATTCACCCTCCAAACTTCACCTTCTCCTTCTCCTTCTTCTACTTCTTCTGATTCACCCTCCAGACTTCACCTTCTCCTTCTACTTCTTCTGCTTCTTCTGATTCACCCTCCAGACTTCACCTTCTCCTTCTCCTTCTTCTGCTTCTTCTGATTCACCCTCCAGACTTCACCTTCTCCTTCTCCTTCTTCTGCTTCTTCTGATTCACCCTCCAGACTTCACCTTCTCCTTCTCCTTCGTCTCCTTCTTCTGATTCACCATCCAGACTACACCTTCTCCTTCTCCTTCTTCTACTTCTTCTGATTCACCCTCCTGACTTCACCTTCTCCTTCTCCTTCTTCTGCTTCTTCTGCTTCACCCTCCAGACTTCACCTTCTCCTTCTCCTTCTTCTGCTTCTTCTGCTTCACCTCCAGACTTCACCTTCTCCTTCTCCTTCTTCTGCTTCTTCTGCTTCACCCTCCTGACTTCACCTTCTCCTTCTCCTTCTTCTACTATTCTGCTTCACCCTCCAGACTTCACCTTCTCCTTCTCCTTCTTCTGCTTCTTCTGCTTCACCCTCCAGACTTCACCTTCTCCTTCTCCTTCTTCTGCTTCTTCTGCTTCGCCCTCCAGACTTCACCTTCTCCTTCTCCTTCTTCTGCTTCTTCTGCTTCACCCTCCAGACTTCACTTTCTCCTTCTCCTTCTTCTGCTTCTTCTGCTTCACCCTCCTGACTTCACCTTCTCCTTCTCCTTCTTCTACTTCTTCTGATTCACCCTCCAGACTTCACCTTCTCCTTCTCCTTCTTCTGCTTCTTCTGTTTCACCCTCCAGACTTCACCTTCTCCTTCTCCTTCTTCTGCTTCTTCTGCTTCACCCTCCAGACTTCAACTTCTCCTTCTCCTTCTTCTGCTTCTTCTGCTTCACCCTCCAGACTTCATCTTCTCCTTCTCCTTCTTCTGCTTCTTCTGCTTCACCCTCCTGACTTCACCTTCTCCTTCTCCTTCTTCTACTTCTTCTGATTCACCCTCCAGACTTCACCTTCTCCTTCTCCTTCTTCTGCTTCTTCTGCTTCACCCTCCAGACTTCACCTTCTCCTTCTCCTTCTTCTGCTTATTCTGCTTCGCCCTCCAGACTTCACCTTCTCCTTCTCCTTCTTCTGCTTCTTCTGCTTCACCCTCCAGACTTCACCTTCTCCTTCTCCTTCTTCTGCTTCTTCTGCTTCACCCTCCTGACTTCACCTTCTCCTTCTCCTTCTTCTACTTCTTCTGATTCACCCTCCAGACTTCACCTTCTCCTTCTGCTTCTTCTACTTCTTCTGATTCACCCTCCAGTCTTCACATTCTCCTTCTCCTGCTTCTTCTGATTCACCCTCCAGACTTCAACTTCTCCTTCTCCTTCTTCTGCTTCTTCTGATTCACCCTCCTGACTTCACCTTCTCCTTCTCCTTCTTCTGCTTCTTCTGATTCACCCTCCAAACTTCATCTTCTCCTTCTCCTTCTTCTACTTCTTCTGATTCACCCTCCAGACTTCACCTTCTCCTTCTTCTTCTTCTGCTTCTTCTGATTCACCCTCCAGGCTTCACCTTCTCCTTCTCCTTCTTCTGCTTCTTCTGATTCACCCTCCAGACTTCACCTTCTCCTTCTCCTTCTTCTGCTTCTTCTGATTCACCCTCCAGACTTCACCTTCTCCTTCTCCTTCTTCTGCTTCTTCTGATTCAACCTCCAGACTTCACCTTCTGCTTCTCCTTCTTCTGCTTCTTCTGATTCATCCTCCAGACTTCACCTTCTCCTTCTCCTTCTTCTGCTTCTTCTGATTCATCCTCCAGACTTCACCTTCTCCTTCTTCTGCTTCTTCTGATTCACCCTCCAGACTTCACCTTCTCCTTCTCCTTTTTCTGCTTCTTCTGATTCACCCTCCAGACTTCACCTTCTCCTTCTCCTTCGTCTACTTATTCTGATTCACCCTCCAGACTTCACCTTCTCCTTCTCCTTCTTCTGCTTCTTCTGCTTCACCCTCCAGACTTCACCTTCTCCTTCTCCTTCTTCTGCTTCTTCCGCTTCACCCTCCTGACTTCACCTTCTCCTTCTCCTTCTTCTACTTCTTCTGATTCACCCTCCAGACTTCACCTTCTCCTTCTCATTCTTCTGCTTCTTCTGCTTCACCCTCCAGACTTCACCTTCTCCTTCTCCTTCTTCTGCTTCTTCTGCTTCGCCCTCCAGACTTCACCTTCTCCTTCCCCTTCTTCTGCTTCTTCTGCTTCACCCTCCAGACTTCACCTTCTCCTTCTCCTTCTTCTGCTTCTTCTGCTTCACCCTCTTAACTTCACCTTCTCCTTCTCCTTCTTCTACTTCTTCTGATTCACCCTCCAGACTTCACCTTCTCCTTCTCCTTCTTCTGCTTCTACTGCTTCACCCTCCAGACTTCACCTTCTCCTTCTCCTTCTTCTGCTTCTTCTGCTTCACCCTCCAGACTTCACCTTCTCCTTCTCCTTCTTCTGCTTCTTCTGCTTCACCCTACAGACTTCACCTTCTCCTTCTTCTGCTTCTTCTGCTTCACCCTCCTGACTTCACCTTCTCCTTCTCCTTCTACTTCGTCTGATTCACCCTCCAGACTTCACCTTCTCCTTCTCCTTCTTCTGCTTCTTCTGCTTCACCCTCCAGACTTCACCTTCTCCTTCTCCTTCTTCTGCTTCTTCTGCTTCGCCCTCCAGACTTCACTTTCTCCTGCTCCTTCTTCTGCTTCTTCTGCTTCACCCTCCAGACTTCACCTTCTCCTTCTCCTTCTTCTGCTTCTTCTGCTTCACCCTCCTGACTTCACCTTCTCCTTCTCCTTCTACTTCTTCTGATTCACCCTCCAGACTTCACCTTCTCCTTCTCCTTCTTCTGCTTCTTCTGCTTCACCCTCCAGACTTCACCTTCTCCTTCTCCTTCTTCTGCTTCTTCTGCTGCGCCCGCCAGACTTCATCTTCTCCTTCTCCTTCTTCTGCTTCTTCTGCTTCACCCTCCTGACTTCACCTTCTCCTTCTCCTTCTTCTACTTCTTCTGCTTCACCCCCCTGACTTCACCTTCTCCTTCTCCTTCTTCTGCTTCTTCTGATTCACCCTCCTAACTTCACCTTCTCCTTCTCCTTCTTCTGCTTCTTCTGATTCACCCTCCTGACTTCACCTTCTCCTTCTCCTTCTTCTGCTTCTTCTGATTCACCCTCCAGACTTCACCTTCTGCTTCTCCTTCTTCTGCTTCTAATGATTCACCCTCCAGACTTCACCTTCTCCTTCTCCTTCTTCTGCTTCTTCTGATTCACCCTCCAGACCTCTCCTTCTCCTTCTCCTTCTTCTACTTCTTCTGATTCACCCTCCTGACTTCACCTTCTCCTTCTCCTTCTTCTACTTCTTCTGATTCACCCTCCAGACTTCACCTTCTCCTTCTCCTTCTTCTACTTCTTCTGATTCACCCTCCAGACTTCACCTTCTCCTTCTCCTTCTTCTACTTCTTCTGATTCACCCTCCAGACTTCACCTTCTCCTTCTCCTTCTTCTTCTTCTTCTGATTCACCCTCCAGCCTTCACCTTCTCCTTCTCCTTCTTCTGCTTCTTCTGCTTCACCCTCCAGACTTCACCTTCTCCTTCTCTTACTTCTGCTTCTTCTGATTCACCCTGCAGACTTCACCTTCTCCTTCTCCTTCTTCTGATTCTTCTGATTCACCATTAAGACTTCACCTTCTCCTTCTCCTTCTTGTGCTTCTTCTGATTCACCCTCCTGACTTCACCTTCTCCTTCTCCTTCTTCTACTTCTTCTGATTCACCCTCCTGACTTCACCTTCTCCTTCTCCTTCTTCTACTTCTTCTGCTTCACCCTCCAGACCTCACCTTCTCCTTCTCCTTCTTCTACTTCTTCTGATTCATCCTCCAGACTTCACCTTCTCCTTCTCCTTCTGCTGCTTCTTCTGATTCACCCTCCAGACTTCACCTTCTCCTTCTCCTTATTCTGCTTCTTCTGATTCACCCTCCAGACTTCACCTTCTCCTTCTCCTTCTTCTGCTTCTTCTGATTCACCTTCCAGACTTCACCTTCTCCTTCTCCTTCTTCTGCTTCTTCTGAATCACCCTCCAGACTTCACCTTCTCCTTCTCCTTCTTCTACTTCTTCTGATTCACCCTCCAGACTTCATCTTCTCCTTCTCCTTCTTCTGCTTCTTCTGATTCACCCTCCAGACTTCACCTTCTCCTTCTCCTTCTTCTGCTTCTTCTGATTCACCCTCCAGACTTCACCTTCTCCTTCTGCTTCTTCTACTTCTTCTGATTCACCCTCCAGACTTCACCTTCTCCTTCTCCTTCTTCTCCTTCTTCTGATTCACCCTCCAGACTTCACCTTCTCCTTCTCCTTCTTCTGCTTCTTCTGATTCACCCTCCAGACTTCACCTTCTCCTTCTCCTTCTTCTGCTTCTTCCGATTCACCCTTCAGACTTCACCTTCTCCTTCTCCTTCTTCTGCTTCTTCTGATTCACCCTCCAGACCTCACCTTCTCCTTCTCCTTCTTCTAATTCTTCTGATTCACCCTCCAGACTTCTTCTTCTCCTTCTCCTTCTTCTGCTTCTTCTGATTCACCCTCCAGACTTCACCTTCTCCTTCTCCTTCTTCTGCTTCTTCTGATTCACCCTCCAGACTTCGCCTTCTCCTTCTCCTTCTTCTACTTCTTCTGATTCACCCTCCAGACTTCACCTTCTCCTTCTCCTTCTTCTACTTCTTCTGATTCAACCTCCAGTCTTCACCTTCTCCTTCTCCTTCTTCTGCTTCTTCTGATTCACCCTCAAGACTTCACCTTCTCCTTCTCCTTCTTCTGCTTCTTCTGATTCACCCTCCTGACTTCACCTTCTCCTTCTCCTTCTTCTGCTTCTTCTGATTCACCCTCCAGACTTCACCTTCTCCTTCTCCTTCTTCTACTTCTTCTGATTCACCCTCCAGACTTCACCTTCTCCTTCTACTTCTTCTGCTTCTTCTGATTCACCCTCCAGACTTCACCTTCTCCTTCTCCTTCTTCTGCTTCTTCTGATTCACCCTCCAGAATTCACCTTCTCCTTCTCCTTCTTCTGCTTCTTCTGATTCACCCTCCAGACTTCACCTTCTCCTTCTCCTTCTTCTACTTCTTCTGATTCACCCTCCAGACTTCACCTTCTCCTTCTCCTTCTTCTACTTCTTCTGATTCACCCTCCAGACTTCACCTTCTCCTTCTCCTTCTTCTGCTTCTTCTGATTCACCCTCCAGACTTCACCTTCTCCTTCTCCTTCTTCTGCTTCTTCTGATTCACCCTCCAGACTTCACCTTCTCCTTCTCCTTCTTCTGCTTCTTCTGATTCACCCTTCAGACTTCACCTTCTCCTTCTCCTTCTTCTGCTTCTTCTGATTCACCCTCCAGACATCACCTTCTCCTTCTCCTTCTTCTAATTCTTCTGATTCACCCTCCAGACTTCATCTTCTCCTTCTCCTTCTTCTGCTTCTTCTGATTCACCCTCCAGACTTCACCTTCTCCTTCTCCTTCTTCTGCTTCTTCTGATTCACCCTTCAGACTTCGCCTTCTCCTTCTCCTTCTTCTACTTCTTCTGATTCACCCTCCAGACTTCACCTTCTCCTTCTCCTTCTTCTACTTCTTCTGAATCACCCTCCAGTCTTCACCTTCTCCTTCTCCTTCTTCTGCTTCTTCTGATTCACCCTCCAGACTTCACCTTCTCCTTCTCCTTCTTCTGCTTCTTCTGATTCAACCTCCTGACTTCACCTTCTCCTTCTCCTTCTTCTGCTTCTTCTGATTCACCCTCCAGACTTCACCTTCTCCTTCTCCTTCTTCTACTTCTTCTGATTCACCCTCCAGACTTCATCTTCTCCTTCTACTTCTTCTGCTTCTTCTGATTCACCCTCCAGACTTCACCTTCTCCTTCTTCTGCTTCTTCTGATTCCCCCTCCAGACTTCACCTTCTCCTTCTCCTTCTTCTGCTTCTTCTGATTCACCCACCAGACTTCACTTTCTCCTTCTCCTTTTCTGCTTCTTCTGATTCACCCTCAAGACTTCACCTTCTCCTTCTCCTTCTTCTACTTCTTCTGATTCACCCTCCAGACTTCACCTTCTCCTTCTCCTTCTTCTGCTTCTTCTGATTCACCCTCCAGACTTCACCTTCTCCTTCTCCTTCGTCTACTTCTTCTGATTCACCCTCCAGACTACACCTTCTCCTTCTCCTATTTCTACTTCTTCTGATTCACCCTCCAGACTTCACCTTCTCCTTCTCCTTCTTCTGCTTCTTCTGATTCACCCTCCAGACTTCACCTTCTCCTTCTCCTTCTTCTACTTCTTCTGATTCACCCTCCAGACTTCACCTTTTCCTTCTCCTTCTTCTACTTCTTCTGATTCACCCTCCAGACTTCACCTTCTCCTTCTCCTTCTTCTACTTCTTCTGCTTCTCCCTCCAGATTTCACCTTCTCCTTCTCCTTTTTCTGCTTCTTCTGACTCACCCTCCAGACTTCATCTTCTCCTTCTCCTTCTTCTACTTCTTCTGATTCACCCTCCAGACTTCACCTTCTCCTTCTCCTTCTTCTACTTCTTCTGATTCACCCTCCAGACTTCACCTTCTCCTTCTGCTTCTTCTACTTCTTCTGATTCACCCTCCAGACTTCACCTTCTCCTTCTCCTTCTTCTCCTTCTTCTGATTCACCCTCCAGACTTCACCTTCTCCTTCTCCTTCTTCTGCTTCTTCTGATTCACCCTCCAGACTTCACCTTCTCCTTCTCCTTCTTCTGCTTCTTCCGATTCACCCTTCAGACTTCACCTTCTCCTTCTCCTTCTTCTGCTTCTTCTGATTCACCCTCCAGACCTCACCTTCTCCTTCTCCTTCTTCTAATTCTTCTGATTCACCCTCCAGACTTCTTCTTCTCCTTCTCCTTCTTCTGCTTCTTCTGATTCACCCTCCAGACTTCACCTTCTCCTTCTCCTTCTTCTGCTTCTTCTGATTCACCCTCCAGACTTCGCCTTCTCCTTCTCCTTCTTCTACTTCTTCTGATTCACCCTCCAGACTTCACCTTCTCCTTCTCCTTCTTCTACTTCTTCTGATTCAACCTCCAGTCTTCACCTTCTCCTTCTCCTTCTTCTGCTTCTTCTGATTCACCCTCAAGACTTCACCTTCTCCTTCTCCTTCTTCTGCTTCTTCTGATTCACCCTCCTGACTTCACCTTCTCCTTCTCCTTCTTCTGCTTCTTCTGATTCACCCTCCAGACTTCACCTTCTCCTTCTCCTTCTTCTACTTCTTCTGATTCACCCTCCAGACTTCACCTTCTCCTTCTACTTCTTCTGCTTCTTCTGATTCACCCTCCAGACTTCACCTTCTCCTTCTCCTTCTTCTGCTTCTTCTGATTCACCCTCCAGAATTCACCTTCTCCTTCTCCTTCTTCTGCTTCTTCTGATTCACCCTCCAGACTTCACCTTCTCCTTCTCCTTCTTCTACTTCTTCTGATTCACCCTCCAGACTTCACCTTCTCCTTCTCCTTCTTCTACTTCTTCTGATTCACCCTCCAGACTTCACCTTCTCCTTCTCCTTCTTCTGCTTCTTCTGATTCACCCTCCAGACTTCACCTTCTCCTTCTCCTTCTTCTGCTTCTTCTGATTCACCCTCCAGACTTCACCTTCTCCTTCTCCTTCTTCTGCTTCTTCTGATTCACCCTTCAGACTTCACCTTCTCCTTCTCCTTCTTCTGCTTCTTCTGATTCACCCTCCAGACATCACCTTCTCCTTCTCCTTCTTCTAATTCTTCTGATTCACCCTCCAGACTTCATCTTCTCCTTCTCCTTCTTCTGCTTCTTCTGATTCACCCTCCAGACTTCACCTTCTCCTTCTCCTTCTTCTGCTTCTTCTGATTCACCCTTCAGACTTCGCCTTCTCCTTCTCCTTCTTCTACTTCTTCTGATTCACCCTCCAGACTTCACCTTCTCCTTCTCCTTCTTCTACTTCTTCTGAATCACCCTCCAGTCTTCACCTTCTCCTTCTCCTTCTTCTGCTTCTTCTGATTCACCCTCCAGACTTCACCTTCTCCTTCTCCTTCTTCTGCTTCTTCTGATTCAACCTCCTGACTTCACCTTCTCCTTCTCCTTCTTCTGCTTCTTCTGATTCACCCTCCAGACTTCACCTTCTCCTTCTCCTTCTTCTACTTCTTCTGATTCACCCTCCAGACTTCATCTTCTCCTTCTACTTCTTCTGCTTCTTCTGATTCACCCTCCAGACTTCACCTTCTCCTTCTTCTGCTTCTTCTGATTCCCCCTCCAGACTTCACCTTCTCCTTCTCCTTCTTCTGCTTCTTCTGATTCACCCACCAGACTTCACTTTCTCCTTCTCCTTTTCTGCTTCTTCTGATTCACCCTCAAGACTTCACCTTCTCCTTCTCCTTCTTCTACTTCTTCTGATTCACCCTCCAGACTTCACCTTCTCCTTCTCCTTCTTCTGCTTCTTCTGATTCACCCTCCAGACTTCACCTTCTCCTTCTCCTTCGTCTACTTCTTCTGATTCACCCTCCAGACTACACCTTCTCCTTCTCCTATTTCTACTTCTTCTGATTCACCCTCCAGACTTCACCTTCTCCTTCTCCTTCTTCTGCTTCTTCTGATTCACCCTCCAGACTTCACCTTCTCCTTCTCCTTCTTCTACTTCTTCTGATTCACCCTCCAGACTTCATCTTCTCCTTCTCCTTCTTCTGCTTCTTCTGATTCACCCTCCAGACATCACCTTCTCCTTCTCCTTCTTCTGCTTCTTCTGATTCACCCTTCAGACTTCGCCTTCTCCTTCTCCTTCTTCTACTTCTTCTGATTCACCCTCCAGACTTCACCTTCTCCTTCTCCTTCTTCTACTTCTTCTGAATCACCCTCCAGTCTTCACCTTCTCCTTCTCCTTCTTCTGCTTCTTCTGATTCACCCTCCAGACTTCACCTTCTCCTTCTCCTTCTTCTGCTTCTTCTGATTCAACCTCCTGACTTCACCTTCTCCTTCTCCTTCTTCTGCTTCTTCTGATTCACCCTCCAGACTTCACCTTCTCCTTCTCCTTCTTCTACTTCTTCTGATTCACCCTCCAGACTTCATCTTCTCCTTCTACTTCTTCTGCTTCTTCTGATTCACCCTCCAGACTTCACCTTCTCCTTCTTCTGCTTCTTCTGATTCCCCCTCCAGACTTCACCTTCTCCTTCTCCTTCTTCTGCTTCTTCTGATTCACCCACCAGACTTCACTTTCTCCTTCTCCTTTTCTGCTTCTTCTGATTCACCCTCAAGACTTCACCTTCTCCTTCTCCTTCTTCTACTTCTTCTGATTCACCCTCCAGACTTCACCTTCTCCTTCTCCTTCTTCTGCTTCTTCTGATTCACCCTCCAGACTTCACCTTCTCCTTCTCCTTCGTCTACTTCTTCTGATTCACCCTCCAGACTACACCTTCTCCTTCTCCTATTTCTACTTCTTCTGATTCACCCTCCAGACTTCACCTTTTCCTTCTCCTTCTTCTACTTCTTCTGATTCACCCTCCAGACTTCACCTTCTCCTTCTCCTTCTTCTACTTCTTCTGCTTCTCCCTCCAGATTTCACCTTCTCCTTCTCCTTTTTCTGCTTCTTCTGACTCACCCTCCAGACTTCATCTTCTCCTTCTCCTTCTTCTACTTCTTCTGATTCACCCTCCAGACTTCACCTTCTCCTTCTCCTTCTTCTACTTCTTCTGATTCACCCTCCAGACTTCACCTTCTCCTTCTGCTTCTTCTACTTCTTCTGATTCACCCTCCAGACTTCACCTTCTCCTTCTCCTTCTTCTCCTTCTTCTGATTCACCCTCCAGACTTCACCTTCTCCTTCTCCTTCTTCTGCTTCTTCTGATTCACCCTCCAGACTTCACCTTCTCCTTCTCCTTCTTCTGCTTCTTCCGATTCACCCTTCAGACTTCAGCTTCTCCTTCTCCTTCTTCTGCTTCTTCTGATTCACCCTCCAGACCTCACCTTCTCCTTCTCCTTCTTCTAATTCTTCTGATTCACCCCTCCAGACTTCTTCTTCTCCTTCTCCTTCTTCTGCTTCTTCTGATTCACCCTCCAGACTTCACCTTCTCCTTCTCCTTCTTCTGCTTCTTCTGATTCACCCTCCAGACTTCGCCTTCTCCTTCTCCTTCTTCTACTTCTTCTGATTCACCCTCCAGACTTCACCTTCTCCTTCTCCTTCTTCTACTTCTTCTGATTCAACCTCCAGTCTTCACCTTCTCCTTCTCCTTCTTCTGCTTCTTCTGATTCACCCTCAAGACTTCACCTTCTCCTTCTCCTTCTTCTGCTTCTTCTGATTCACCCTCCTGACTTCACCTTCTCCTTCTCCTTCTTCTGCTTCTTCTGATTCACCCCTCCAGACTTCACCTTCTCCTTCTCCTTCTTCTACTTCTTCTGATTCACCCTCCAGACTTCACCTTCTCCTTCTACTTCTTCTGCTTCTTCTGATTCACCCTCCAGACTTCACCTTCTCCTTCTCCTTCTGCTGCTTCTTCTGATTCACCCTCCAGAATTCCCTTCTCCTTCTCCTTCTTCTGCTTCTTCTGATTCACCCTCCAGACTTCACCTTCTCCTTCTCCTTCTTCTACTTCTTCTGATTCACCCTCCAGACTTCACCTTCTCCTTCTCCTTCTTCTACTTCTTCTGATTCACCCTCCAGACTTCACCTTCTCCTTCTCCTTCTTCTGCTTCTTCTGATTCACCCTCCAGACTTCACCTTCTCCTTCTCCTTCTTCTGCTTCTTCTGATTCACCCTCCAGACTTCACCTTCTCCTTCTCCTTCTTCTGCTTCTTCTGATTCACCCTTCAGACTTCACCTTCTCCTTCTCCTTCTTCTGCTTCTTCTGATTCACCCTCCAGACATCACCTTCTCCTTCTCCTTCTTCTAATTCTTCTGATTCACCCTCCAGACTTCATCTTCTCCTTCTCCTTCTTCTGCTTCTTCTGATTCACCCTCCAGACTTCACCTTCTCCTTCTCCTTCTTCTGCTTCTTCTGATTCACCCTTCAGACTTCGCCTTCTCCTTCTCCTTCTTCTACTTCTTCTGATTCACCCTCCAGACTTCACCTTCTCCTTCTCCTTCTTCTACTTCTTCTGAATCACCCTCCAGTCTTCACCTTCTCCTTCTCCTTCTTCTGCTTCTTCTGATTCACCCTCCAGACTTCACCTTCTCCTTCTCCTTCTTCTGCTTCTTCTGATTCAACCTCCTGACTTCACCTTCTCCTTCTCCTTCTTCTGCTTCTTCTGATTCACCCTCCAGACTTCACCTTCTCCTTCTCCTTCTTCTACTTCTTCTGATTCACCCTCCAGACTTCATCTTCTCCTTTTACTTCTTCTGCTTCTTCTGATTCACCCTCCAGACTTCACCTTTTCCTTCTTCTGCTTCTTCTGATTCCCCCTCCAGACTTCACCTTCTCCTTCTCCTTCTTCTGCTTCTTCTGATTCACCCACCAGACTTCACTTTCTCCTTCTCCTTTTCTGCTTCTTCTGATTCACCCTCAAGACTTCACCTTCTCCTTCTCCTTCTTCTACTTCTTCTGATTCACCCTCCAGACTTCACCTTCTCCTTCTCCTTCTTCTGCTTCTTCTGATTCACCCTCCAGACTTCACCTTCTCCTTCTCCTTCGTCTACTTCTTCTGATTCACCCTCCAGACTACACCTTCTCCTTCTCCTATTTCTACTTCTTCTGATTCACCCTCCAGACTTCACCTTCTCCTTCTCCTTCTTCTGCTTCTTCTGATTCACCCTCCAGACTTCACCTTCTCCTTCTCCTTCTTCTACTTCTTCTGATTCACCCTCCAGACTTCACCTTTTCCTTCTCCTTCTTCTACTTCTTCTGATTCACCCTCCAGACTTCACCTTCTCCTTCTCCTTCTTCTACTTCTTCTGCTTCTCCCTCCAGATTTCACCTTCTCCTTCTCCTTTTTCTGCTTCTTCTGACTCACCCTCCAGACTTCATCTTCTCCTTCTCCTTCTTCTACTTCTTCTGATTCACCCTCCAGACTTCACCTTCTCCTTCTCCTTCTTCTACTTCTTCTGATTCACCCTCCAAACTTCACCTTCTACTTCTCCTTCTTCTACTTCTTCTGCTTCTCCCTCCAGACTTCACCTTCTCCTTCTCCTTCTTCTGCTTCTCCTGATTCACCCTCCAGACTTCACCTTCTCCTTCTCCTTCTTCTACTTCTTCTGATTCACCCTCCAGACTTCACCTTCTCCTTCTCCTTCTTCTGCTTCTTCTGATTCACCCTCCAGACTTCACCTTCTCCTTCTCCTTCTTCTACTTCTTCTGATTCACCCACCAGACTTCACCTTCTCCTTCTCCTTCTTCTGCTTCTTCTGATTCACGCTCCAGACTTCACCTTCTCCTTCTCCTTTGTCTACTTCTTCTGATTCACCCTCCAGACTACACCTTCTCCTTCTCCTTGTTCTACTTCTTCTGATTCACCCTCCAGACTTCACCTTCTCCTTCTCCTTCTTCTGCTTCTTCTGTTTCACCCTCCAGACTTCACCTTCTCCTTCTCCTTCTTCTACTTCTTCTGATTCACCCTCCAGACTTCACCTTCTCCTTCTCCTTCTTCTGCTTCTTCTGCTTCACCCTCCAGACTTCACCTTCTCCTTCTCCTTCTTCTGCTTCTTCTGCTTCGCCCTCCAGACTTCAGCTTATCCTTCTCCTTCTTCTGCTTCTTCTGCTTCACCCTCCAGACTTCACCTTCTCCTTCTCCTTCTTCTGCTTCTTCTGCTTCACCCTCCTGACTTCACCTTCTCCTTCTCCATCTTCTACTTCTTCTGATTCACCCTCCAGACTTCACCTTCTCCTTCTCCTTCTTCTGCTTCTTCTGCTTCACCCTCCTGACATCACCTTCTCCTTCTCCTTCTTCTACTTCTTCTGCTTCACCCCCCTGACTTCACCTTCTCCTTCTCCTTCCTCTGCTTCTTCTGACTCACCCTCCTAACTTCACCTTCTCCTTCTCCTTCTTCTGCTTCTTCTGATTCACCCTCCTGACTTCACCTTCTCCTTCTCCTTCTTCTGCTTCTTCTGATTCACCCTCCAGACTTCACCTTCTCCTTCTCCTTCTTCTGCTTCTTCTGATTCACCCTCCAGACTTCACCTTCTCCTTCTCCCTCTTCTGCTTCTTCTGATTCACCCTCCAGACCTCATCTTCTCCTTCTCCTTCTTCTACTTCTTCTGATTCACCCTCCAGACATAATCTTCTCCTTCTCCTTCTTCTACTTCTTCTGATTCACCCTCCAGTCTTCACCTTCTCCTTCTCCTTCTTCTGCTTCTTCTGATTCACCCTCCAGACTTCACCTTCTCCTTCTCATTCTTCTGCTTCTTCTGATTCACCCTCCAGACCTCACCTTCTCCTTCTCCTTCTTCTACTTATTCTGATTCACCCTCCAGACTTCACCTTCTCCTTCTGCTTCTTCTACTTCTTCTGATTCACCCTCCAGTCTTCACCTTCTCCTTCTCCTTCTTCTGCTTCTTCTGATTCACCCTCCAGACTTCACCATCTCCTTCTCCTTCTTCTGCTTCTTCTGATTCACCCTCCTGACTTCACCTTCTCCCTCTCCTTCTTCTGCTTCTTCTGATTCACCCTCCAAACTTCACCTTCTCCTTCTCCTTCTTCTACTTCTTCTGATTCACCCTCCAGACTTCACCTTCTCCTTTTACTTCTTCTGCATCTTCTGATTCACCCTCCAGACTTCACCTTCTCCTTCTCCTTCTTCTGCTTCTTCTGATTCACCCTCCAGACTTCACCTTCTCCTTCTCCTTCTTCTGCTTCTTCTGATTCACCCTCCAGACTTCACCTTCTCCTTCTCCTTCTTCTGCTTCTTCTGATTCACCCTCCAGACTTCACCTTCTCCTTCTCCTTCTTCTACTTCTTCTGATTCACGCTGCAGACTTCACCTTTTCCTTCTCCTTCTTCTACTTCTTCTGATTCACCCTCCAGACTTCACCTTCTCCTTCTCCTTCTTCTACTTCTTCTGCTTCTCCCTTCAGACTTCACCTTCTCCTTCTCCTTCTTCTGCTTCTTCTGATTCACCCTCCAGACTTCACCTTCTCCTTCTCCTTCTTCTACTTCTTCTGATTCACCCTCCAGACTTCACCTTCTCCTTCTCCTTCTTCTACTTCTTCTGATTCACCCTCCAGACTTCACCTTCTCCTTCTCCTTCTTCTACTTCTTCTGATTCACCCTCCTGACTTCACTTTCTCCTCCTTCTTCTGCTTCTTCTGCTTCACCCTCCAGACTTCACCTTCTCCTTCTCCTTCTTCTGCTTCTTCTGATTCACCCTCCAGACTTCACCTTCTCCTTCTCCTTCTTCTGCTTCTTCTGATTCACCCTCCAGACTTCACCTTCTCCTTCTCCTTCTTCTACTTCTTCTGATTCACCCTCCAGACTTCACCTTCTCCTTCTCCTTCTTCTGCTTCTTCTGATTCACCCTCCAGACTTCACCTTCTCCTTCTCCTTCGTCTACTTCTTCTGATTCACCCTCCAGACTACACCTTCTCCTTCTCCTTCTTCTACTTCTTCTGATTTACCCTCCAGACTTCACCTTCTCCTTCTCCTTCTTCTGCTTCTTCTGATTCACCCTCCAGACTTCACCTTCTCCTTCTCCTTCTTCTACGTCTTCTGATTCACCATCCAGACTTCACCTTCTCCTTCTCCTTCTTCTGCTTCTTCTGCTTCACCCTCCAGACTTCACCTTCTCCTTCTCCTTCTTCTGCTTCTTCTGCTTCGCCCTCCAGACATCACCTTATCCTTCTCCTTCTTCTGCTTCTTCTGCTTCACCCTCCAGACTTCACCTTCTCCTTCTCCTTCTTCTGCTTCTTCTGCTTCACCCTCCTGACTTCACCTTCTCCTTCTCCTTCTTCTACTTCTTCTGATTCACCCTCCAGACTTCACCTTCTCCTTCTCCTTCTTCTGCTTCTTCTGCTTCACCCTCCAGACTTCACCTTCTCCTTCTCCTTCTTCTGCTTCTTCTGCTGCGCCCGCCAGACTTCACCTTCCCCTTCTCCTTCTTCTGCTTCTTCTGATTCACCCTCCTAACTTCACCTTCCCCTTCTGCTTCTTCTACTTCTTCTGATTCACCCTCCAGACTTCACCTTCTCCTTCTCCTTCTTCTACTTCTTCTGATTCACCCTCCAGACTTCACCTTCTCGTTCTCCTTCATCTGCTTCCTCTGATTCACCCTCCAGACTTAACCTTCTCCTTACCCTTCTTCTGCTTCTTCTGATTCACCCTCCAGACTTCACCTTCTCCTTCTCCTTCTTCTGCTTCTTCTGATTCACCCTTCAGACTTCACCTTCTCCTTCTCCTTCTTCTGCTTCTTCTGATTCACCCTCCAGACCTCACCTTCTCCTTCTCCTTCTTCTAATTCTTCTGATTCACCCTCCAGTCTTCACCTTCTCCTTCTCCTTCTTCTGCTTCTTCTGATTCACCCTCCAGACTTCACCTTCTCCTTCTTCTGCTTCTTCTGATTCACCCTCCTGACTTCACCTTCTCCTTCTCCTTCTTCTGCTTCTTCCGATTCACCCTCCAGACTTCACCTTCTCCTTCTCCTTCTTCTGCTTCTTCTGATTCACCCTCCAGACTTCACCTTCTCCTTCTACTTCTTCTGCTTCTTCTGATTCACCCTCCAGAATTCACCTTCTCCTTCTCCTTCTTCTGCTTCTTCTGATTCACCCTCCAGACTTCACCATCTCCTTCTCCTTCTTCTGCTTCTTCTGATTCACCCTCCAGTCTTCACCTTCTCCTTCTCCTTCTTCTGCTTCTTCTGATTCACCCTCCAGACCTCACCTCCTCCTTCTCCTTCTTCTAATTCTTCTGATTCACCCTCCAGACTTCATCTTCTCCTTCTCCTTCTTCTGCTTCTTCTGATTCACCCTCCAGACTTCACCTTCTCCTTCTCCTTCTTCTGCTTCTTCTGATTCACCCTCCAGACTTCGCCTTCTCCTTCTCCTTCTTCTACTTCTTCTGATTCACCCTCCAGAGTTCACCTTCTCCTTCTCCTTCTTCTACTTCTTCTGATTCACCCTCCAGTCTTCACCTTCTCCTTCTCCTTCTTCTGCTTCTTCTGATTCACCCTCCAGACTTCACCTTCTCCTTCTCCTTCTTCTGCTTCTTCTGATTCACCCTCCAGAATTCACCTTCTCCTTCTCCTTCTTCTGCTTCTTCTGATTCACCCTCCAGACTTCACCTTCTCCTTCTCCTTCTTCTGCTTCTTCTGATTCACCCTCCAGACTTCACCTTCTCCTTCTCCTTCTTCTACTTCTTCTGATTCACCCTCCAGACTTCACCTTCTCCTTCTCCTTCTTCTACTTCTTCTGATTCACCCTCCAGACTTCACCTTCTCCTTCTCCTTCTTCTGCTTCTTCTGATTCACCCTCCAGACTTCACCTTCTCCTTCTCCTTCTTCTACTTCTTCTGATTCACCCTCCAGACTTCGCCTTCTCCTTCTCCTTCTTCTACTTCTTCTGATTCACCCTCCAGACTTCACCTTCTCCTTCTCCTTCTTCTACTTCTTCTGATTCACCCTCCAGACTTCACCTTCTCCTTCTCCTTCTTCTGCTTCTTCTGATTCACCCTCCTGACTTCACCTTCTCCTTCTCCTTCTTCTGCTTCTTCTGATTCACCCTCCAGACTTCACCTTCTCCTTCTCCTTCTTCTACTTCTTCTGATTCACCCTCCAGACTTCACCTTCTACTTCTACTTCTTCTGCTTCTTCTGATTCACCCTCCAGACTTCACCTTCTCCTTCTCCTTCTTCTGCTTCTTCTGATTCACCCTCCAGAATTCACCTTCTCCTTCTCCTTCTTCTGCTTCTTCTGATTCACCCTCCAGACTTCACCTTCTCCTTCTCCTTCTTCTGCTTCTTCTGATTCACCCTCCAGACTTCACCTTCTACTTCTCCTTCTTCTACTTCTTCTGATTCACCCTCCAGACTTCACCTTCTCCTTCTCCTTCTTCTACTTCTTCTGATTCACCCTCCAGACTTCACCTTCTCCTTCTCCTTCTTCTGCTTCTTCTGATTCACCCTCCAGACTTCACCTTCTCCTTCTCCTTCTTCTGCTTCTTCTGATTCACCCTCCAGACTTCATCTTCTCCTTCTCCTTCTTCTGCTTCTTCTGATTCACCCTTCAGACTTCACCTTCTCCTTCTCCTTCTTCTGCTTCTTCTGATTCACCCTCCGGACCTCACCTTCTCCTTCTCCTTCTTCTAATTCTTCTGATTCACCCTCCAGACTTCATCTTCTCCTTCTCCTTCTTCTGCTTCTTCTGATTCACCCTCCAGACTTCACCTACTCCTTCTCCTTCTTCTGCTTCTTCTGATTCACCCTCCAGACTTCGCCATCTCCTTCTCCTTCTTCTACTTCTTCTGATTCACCCTCCAGACTTCACCTTCTCTTTCTCCTTCTTCTACTTCTTCTGAATCACCCTCCAGTCTTCACCTTCTCCTTCTCCTTCTTCTGCTTCTTCTGATTCACCCTCCAGACTTCACCTTCTCCTTCTCCTGCTTCTTCTGATTCACCCTCCTGACTTCACCTTCTCCTTCTCCTTCTTCTGCTTCTTCTGATTCACCCTCCAGACTTCACCTTCTCCTTCTCCTTCTTCTACTTCTTCTGATTCACCCTCCAGACTTCATCTTCTCCTTCCACTTCTTCTGCTTCTTCTGATTCACCCTCCAGACTTCACCTTCTCATTCTCCTTCTTCTGCTTCTTCTGATTCACCCTCCAGACTTCACCTTCTCCTTCTCCTTCTTCTGCTTCTTCTGATTCACCCTCCAGACTTCACTTTCTCCTTCTCCTTCTTCTGCTTCTTCTGATTCACCCTCCAGACTTCACCTTCTCCTTCTCCTTCTTCTACTTCTTCTGATTCACACTCCAGACTTCACCTTCTCCTTCTCCTTCTTCTGCTTCTTCTGATTCACCCTCCAGACTTCACCTTCTCCTTCTCCTTCGTCTACTTCTTCTGATTCACCCTCCAGACTACACCATCTCCTTCTCCTTCTTCTACTTCTTTGATTCACCCTCCAGACTTCACCTTCTCCTTCTCCTTCTTCTGCTTCTTCTGATTCACCCTCCAGACTTCACCTTCTCCTTCTCCGACTTCTACTTCTTCTGATTCACCCTCCAGACTTCACCTTTTCCTTTTCCTTCTTCTACTTCTTCTGATTCACCCTCCAGACTTCACCTTCTCCTTCTCCTTCTTCTACATCTTCTGCTTCTCCCTCCAGATTTCACCTTCTCCTTCTCCTTCTTCTGCTTCTTCTGATTCACCCTCCAAACTTCATCTTCTCCTTCTCCTTCTTCTACTTCTTCTGATTCACCCTCCAGACTTCACCTTCTCCTTCTCCTTCTTCTACTTCTTCTGATTCACCCTCCAGACTTCACCTTCTCCTTCTCCTTCTTCTACTTCTTCTGATTCACCCTCCTGACTTCACTTTCTCCTTCTCCTTCTTCTGCTTCTTCTGCTGCACCCTCCAGACTTCACCTTCTCCTTCTCCTTCTTCTGCTTCTTCTGATTCACCCTCCAGACTTCACCTTCTCCTTCTCCTTCTTCTGCTTCTTCTGATTCACGCTCCAGACTTCACCTTCTCCTTCTCCTTCTTCTACTTCTTCTGATTCACCCTCCAGACTTCACCTTCTCCTTCTCCTTCTTCTGCTTCTTCTGATTTACACTCCAGACTTCACCTTCTCCTTCTCCTTCGTCTACTTCTTCTGATTCACCCTCCAGACTACACCTTCTCCTTCTCCTTCTTCTACTTCTTCTGATTCACCCTCCAGACTTCACCTTCTCCTTCTCCTTCTTCTGCTTCTTCTGATTCACCCTCCAGACTTCACCTTCTCCTTCTCCTTCTTCTACTTCTTCTGATTCACCCTCCAGACTTCACCTTCTCCTTCTCCTTCTTCTGCTTCTTCTGCTTCACCCTCCAGACGTCACCTTCTCCTTCTCCTTCTTCTGCTTCTTCTGCTTCGCCCTCCAGACATCAGCTTATCCTTCTCCTTCTTCTGCTTCTTCTGCTTCACCCTCCAGACTTCACCTTCTCCTTCTCCTTCTTCTGCTTCTTCTGCTTCACCCTCCTGACTTCACCTTCTCCTTCTCCCTCTTCTGCTTCTTCTGATTCACCCTCCAGACCTCATCTTCTCCTTCTCCTTCTTCTACTTCTTCTGATTCACCCTCCAGACATAATCTTCTCCTTCTCCTTCTTCTACTTCTTCTGATTCACCCTCCAGTCTTCAACTTCTCCTTCTCCTTCTTCTGCTTCTTCTGATTCACCCTCCAGACTTCACCTTCTCCTTCTCATTCTTCTGCTTCTTCTGATTCACCCTCCAGACCTCACCTTCTCCTTCTCCTTCTTCTACTTCTTCTGATTCACCCTCCAGACTTCACCTTCTCCTTCTGCTTCTTCTACTTCTTCTGATTCACCCTCCAGTCTTCACCTTCTCCTTCTCCTTCTTCTGCTTCTTCTGATTCACCCTCCAGACTTCACCATCTCCTTCTCCTTCTTCTGCTTCTTCTGATTCACCCTCCTGACTTCACCTTCTCCCTCTCCTTCTTCTGCTTCTTCTGATTCACCCTCCAAACTTCACCTTCTCCTTCTCCTTCTTCTACTTCTTCTGATTCACCCTCCAGACTTCACCTTCTCCTTTTACTTCTTCTGCATCTTCTGATTCACCCTCCAGACTTCACCTTCTCCTTCTCCTTCTTCTGCTTCTTCTGATTCACCCTCCAGACTTCACCTTCTCCTTCTCCTTCTTCTGCTTCTTCTGATTCACCCTCCAGACTTCACCTTCTCCTTCTCCTTCTTCTGCTTCTTCTGATTCACCCTCCAGACTTCACCTTCTCCTTCTCCTTCTTCTACTTCTTCTGATTCACGCTCCAGACTTCACCTTTTCCTTCTCCTTCTTCTACTTCTTCTGATTCACCCTCCAGACTTCACCTTCTCCTTCTCCTTCTTCTACTTCTTCTGCTTCTCCCTTCAGACTTCACCTTCTCCTTCTCCTTCTTCTGCTTCTTCTGATTCACCCTCCAGACTTCACCTTCTCCTTCTCCTTCTTCTACTTCTTCTGATTCACCCTCCAGACTTCACCTTCTCCTTCTCCTTCTTCTACTTCTTCTGATTCACCCTCCAGACTTCACCTTCTCCTTCTCCTTCTTCTACTTCTTCTGATTCACCCTCCTGACTTCACTTTCTCCTCCTTCTTCTGCTTCTTCTGCTTCACCCTCCAGACTTCACCTTCTCCTTCTCCTTCTTCTGCTTCTTCTGATTCACCCTCCAGACTTCACCTTCTCCTTCTCCTTCTTCTGCTTCTTCTGATTCACCCTCCAGACTTCACCTTCTCCTTCTCCTTCTTCTACTTCTTCTGATTCACCCTCCAGACTTCACCTTCTCCTTCTCCTTCTTCTGCTTCTTCTGATTCACCCTCCAGACTTCACCTTCTCCTTCTCCTTCGTCTACTTCTTCTGATTCACCCTCCAGACTACACCTTCTCCTTCTCCTTCTTCTACTTCTTCTGATTTACCCTCCAGACTTCACCTTCTCCTTCTCCTTCTTCTGCTTCTTCTGATTCACCCTCCAGACTTCACCTTCTCCTTCTCCTTCTTCTACGTCTTCTGATTCACCATCCAGACTTCACCTTCTCCTTCTCCTTCTTCTGCTTCTTCTGCTTCACCCTCCAGACTTCACCTTCTCCTTCTCCTTCTTCTGCTTCTTCTGCTTCGCCCTCCAGACATCACCTTATCCTTCTCCTTCTTCTGCTTCTTCTGCTTCACCCTCCAGACTTCACCTTCTCCTTCTCCTTCTTCTGCTTCTTCTGCTTCACCCTCCTGACTTCACCTTCTCCTTCTCCTTCTTCTACTTCTTCTGATTCACCCTCCAGACTTCACCTTCTCCTTCTCCTTCTTCTGCTTCTTCTGCTTCACCCTCCAGACTTCACCTTCTCCTTCTCCTTCTTCTGCTTCTTCTGCTGCGCCCGCCAGACTTCACCTTCCCCTTCTCCTTCTTCTGCTTCTTCTGATTCACCCTCCTAACTTCACCTTCCCCTTCTGCTTCTTCTACTTCTTCTGATTCACCCTCCAGACTTCACCTTCTCCTTCTCCTTCTTCTACTTCTTCTGATTCACCCTCCAGACTTCACCTTCTCGTTCTCCTTCATCTGCTTCCTCTGATTCACCCTCCAGACTTAACCTTCTCCTTACCCTTCTTCTGCTTCTTCTGATTCACCCTCCAGACTTCACCTTCTCCTTCTCCTTCTTCTGCTTCTTCTGATTCACCCTTCAGACTTCACCTTCTCCTTCTCCTTCTTCTGCTTCTTCTGATTCACCCTCCAGACCTCACCTTCTCCTTCTCCTTCTTCTAATTCTTCTGATTCACCCTCCAGTCTTCACCTTCTCCTTCTCCTTCTTCTGCTTCTTCTGATTCACCCTCCAGACTTCACCTTCTCCTTCTTCTGCTTCTTCTGATTCACCCTCCTGACTTCACCTTCTCCTTCTCCTTCTTCTGCTTCTTCCGATTCACCCTCCAGACTTCACCTTCTCCTTCTCCTTCTTCTGCTTCTTCTGATTCACCCTCCAGACTTCACCTTCTCCTTCTACTTCTTCTGCTTCTTCTGATTCACCCTCCAGAATTCACCTTCTCCTTCTCCTTCTTCTGCTTCTTCTGATTCACCCTCCAGACTTCACCATCTCCTTCTCCTTCTTCTGCTTCTTCTGATTCACCCTCCAGTCTTCACCTTCTCCTTCTCCTTCTTCTGCTTCTTCTGATTCACCCTCCAGACCTCACCTCCTCCTTCTCCTTCTTCTAATTCTTCTGATTCACCCTCCAGACTTCATCTTCTCCTTCTCCTTCTTCTGCTTCTTCTGATTCACCCTCCAGACTTCACCTTCTCCTTCTCCTTCTTCTGCTTCTTCTGATTCACCCTCCAGACTTCGCCTTCTCCTTCTCCTTCTTCTACTTCTTCTGATTCACCCTCCAGAGTTCACCTTCTCCTTCTCCTTCTTCTACTTCTTCTGATTCACCCTCCAGTCTTCACCTTCTCCTTCTCCTTCTTCTGCTTCTTCTGATTCACCCTCCAGACTTCACCTTCTCCTTCTCCTTCTTCTGCTTCTTCTGATTCACCCTCCAGAATTCACCTTCTCCTTCTCCTTCTTCTGCTTCTTCTGATTCACCCTCCAGACTTCACCTTCTCCTTCTCCTTCTTCTGCTTCTTCTGATTCACCCTCCAGACTTCACCTTCTCCTTCTCCTTCTTCTACTTCTTCTGATTCACCCTCCAGACTTCACCTTCTCCTTCTCCTTCTTCTACTTCTTCTGATTCACCCTCCAGACTTCACCTTCTCCTTCTCCTTCTTCTGCTTCTTCTGATTCACCCTCCAGACTTCACCTTCTCCTTCTCCTTCTTCTACTTCTTCTGATTCACCCTCCAGACTTCGCCTTCTCCTTCTCCTTCTTCTACTTCTTCTGATTCACCCTCCAGACTTCACCTTCTCCTTCTCCTTCTTCTACTTCTTCTGATTCACCCTCCAGACTTCACCTTCTCCTTCTCCTTCTTCTGCTTCTTCTGATTCACCCTCCTGACTTCACCTTCTCCTTCTCCTTCTTCTGCTTCTTCTGATTCACCCTCCAGACTTCACCTTCTCCTTCTCCTTCTTCTACTTCTTCTGATTCACCCTCCAGACTTCACCTTCTACTTCTACTTCTTCTGCTTCTTCTGATTCACCCTCCAGACTTCACCTTCTCCTTCTCCTTCTTCTGCTTCTTCTGATTCACCCTCCAGAATTCACCTTCTCCTTCTCCTTCTTCTGCTTCTTCTGATTCACCCTCCAGACTTCACCTTCTCCTTCTCCTTCTTCTGCTTCTTCTGATTCACCCTCCAGACTTCACCTTCTACTTCTCCTTCTTCTACTTCTTCTGATTCACCCTCCAGACTTCACCTTCTCCTTCTCCTTCTTCTACTTCTTCTGATTCACCCTCCAGACTTCACCTTCTCCTTCTCCTTCTTCTGCTTCTTCTGATTCACCCTCCAGACTTCACCTTCTCCTTCTCCTTCTTCTGCTTCTTCTGATTCACCCTCCAGACTTCATCTTCTCCTTCTCCTTCTTCTGCTTCTTCTGATTCACCCTTCAGACTTCACCTTCTCCTTCTCCTTCTTCTGCTTCTTCTGATTCACCCTCCGGACCTCACCTTCTCCTTCTCCTTCTTCTAATTCTTCTGATTCACCCTCCAGACTTCATCTTCTCCTTCTCCTTCTTCTGCTTCTTCTGATTCACCCTCCAGACTTCACCTACTCCTTCTCCTTCTTCTGCTTCTTCTGATTCACCCTCCAGACTTCGCCATCTCCTTCTCCTTCTTCTACTTCTTCTGATTCACCCTCCAGACTTCACCTTCTCTTTCTCCTTCTTCTACTTCTTCTGAATCACCCTCCAGTCTTCACCTTCTCCTTCTCCTTCTTCTGCTTCTTCTGATTCACCCTCCAGACTTCACCTTCTCCTTCTCCTGCTTCTTCTGATTCACCCTCCTGACTTCACCTTCTCCTTCTCCTTCTTCTGCTTCTTCTGATTCACCCTCCAGACTTCACCTTCTCCTTCTCCTTCTTCTACTTCTTCTGATTCACCCTCCAGACTTCATCTTCTCCTTCTACTTCTTCTGCTTCTTCTGATTCACCCTCCAGACTTCACCTTCTCCTTCTCCTTCTTCTGCTTCTTCTGATTCACCCTCCAGACTTCACCTTCTCCTTCTCCTTCTTCTGCTTCTTCTGATTCACCCTCCAGACTTCACTTTCTCCTTCTCCTTCTTCTGCTTCTTCTGATTCACCCTCCAGACTTCACCTTCTCCTTCTCCTTCTTCTACTTCTTCTGATTCACCCTCCAGACTTCACCTTCTCCTTCTCCTTCTTCTGCTTCTTCTGATTCACCCTCCAGACTTCACCTTCTCCTTCTCCTTCGTCTACTTCTTCTGATTCACCCTCCAGACTACACCATCTCCTTCTCCTTCTTCTACTTCTTTGATTCACCCTCCAGACTTCACCTTCTCCTTCTCCTTCTTCTGCTTCTTCTGATTCACCCTCCAGACTTCACCTTCTCCTTCTCCGACTTCTACTTCTTCTGATTCACCCTCCAGACTTCACCTTTTCCTTTTCCTTCTTCTACTTCTTCTGATTCACCCTCCAGACTTCACCTTCTCCTTCTCCTTCTTCTACATCTTCTGCTTCTCCCTCCAGATTTCACCTTCTCCTTCTCCTTCTTCTGCTTCTTCTGATTCACCCTCCAAACTTCATCTTCTCCTTCTCCTTCTTCTACTTCTTCTGATTCACCCTCCAGACTTCACCTTCTCCTTCTCCTTCTTCTACTTCTTCTGATTCACCCTCCAGACTTCACCTTCTCCTTCTCCTTCTTCTACTTCTTCTGATTCACCCTCCTGACTTCACTTTCTCCTTCTCCTTCTTCTGCTTCTTCTGCTGCACCCTCCAGACTTCACCTTCTCCTTCTCCTTCTTCTGCTTCTTCTGATTCACCCTCCAGACTTCACCTTCTCCTTCTCCTTCTTCTGCTTCTTCTGATTCACGCTCCAGACTTCACCTTCTCCTTCTCCTTCTTCTACTTCTTCTGATTCACCCTCCAGACTTCACCTTCTCCTTCTCCTTCTTCTGCTTCTTCTGATTTACACTCCAGACTTCACCTTCTCCTTCTCCTTCGTCTACTTCTTCTGATTCACCCTCCAGACTACACCTTCTCCTTCTCCTTCTTCTACTTCTTCTGATTCACCCTCCAGACTTCACCTTCTCCTTCTCCTTCTTCTGCTTCTTCTGATTCACCCTCCAGACTTCACCTTCTCCTTCTCCTTCTTCTACTTCTTCTGATTCACCCTCCAGACTTCACCTTCTCCTTCTCCTTCTTCTGCTTCTTCTGCTTCACCCTCCAGACGTCACCTTCTCCTTCTCCTTCTTCTGCTTCTTCTGCTTCGCCCTCCAGACATCAGCTTATCCTTCTCCTTCTTCTGCTTCTTCTGCTTCACCCTCCAGACTTCACCTTCTCCTTCTCCTTCTTCTGCTTCTTCTGCTTCACCCTCCTGACTTCACCTTCTCCTTCTCCTTCTTCTACTTCTTCTGATTCACCCTCCAGACTTCACCTTCTCCTTCTCCTTCTTCTCCTTCTTCTGCTTCACCCTCCAGACTTCACCTTCTCCTTCTCCTTCTTCTGCTTCTTCTGCTGCGCCCACCAGACTTCACCTTCTCCTTCTCCTTCTTCTGCTTCTTCTGATTCACCCTCCAAACTTCATCTTCTCCTTCTCCTTCTTCTACTTCTTCTGATTCACCCTCCTGACTTCACTTTCTCCTTCTCCTTCTTCTGCTTCTTCTGCTGCACCCTCCAGACTTCACCTTCTCCTTCTCCTTCTTCTGCTTCTTCTGATTCACCCTCCAGACTTCACCTTCTCCTTCTCCTTCTTCTGCTTCTTCTGATTCACGCTCCAGACTTCACCTTCTCCTTCTCCTTCTTCTACTTCTTCTGATTCACCCTCCAGACTTCACCTTCTCCTTCTCCTTCTTCTGCTTCTTCTGATTCACACTCCAGACTTCACCTTCTCCTTCTCCTTCGTCTACTTCTTCTGATTCACCCTCCAGACTACACCTTCTCCTTCTCCTTCTTCTACTTCTTCTGATTCACCCTCCAGACTTCACCTTCTCCTTCTCCTTCTTCTGCTTCTTCTGATTCACCCTCCAGACTTCACCTTCTCCTTCTCCTTCTTCTACTTCTTCTGATTCACCCTCCAGACTTCACCTTCTCCTTCTCCTTCTTCTGCTTCTTCTGCTTCACCCTCCAGACGTCACCTTCTCCTTCTCCTTCTTCTGCTTCTTCTGCTTCGCCCTCCAGACATCAGCTTATCCTTCTCCTTCTTCTGCTTCTTCTGCTTCACCCTCCAGACTTCACCTTCTCCTTCTCCTTCTTCTGCTTCTTCTGCTTCACCCTCCTGACTTCACCTTCTCCTTCTCCTTCTTCTACTTCTTCTGATTCACCCTCCAGACTTCACCTTCTCCTTCTCCTTCTTCTCCTTCTTCTGCTTCACCCTCCAGACTTCACCTTCTCCTTCTCCTTCTTCTGCTTCTTCTGCTGCGCCCACCAGACTTCACCTTCTCCTTCTCCTTCTTCTGCTTCTTCTGCTTCACCCTCCTGACTTCACCTTCTCCTTCTCCTTCTTCTACTTCTTCTGCTTCACCCCCCTGACTTCACCTTCTCCTTCTCCTTCTTCTGCTTCTTCTGATTCACCCTCCTAACTTCACCTTCTCCTTCTCCTTCTTCTGCTTCTTCTGATTCACCCTCCTGACTTCACCTTCTCCTTCTCCTTCTTCTGCTTCTTCTGATTGACCCTCCAGACTTCACCTTCTCCTTCTCCTTCTTCTGCTTCTTCTGATTCACCCTCCAGACTTCACCTTCTCCTTCTCCTTCTTCTGCTTCTTCTGATTCACCCTCCAGACCTCATCTTCTCCTTCTCCTTCTTCTACTTCTTCTGATTCACCCTCCAGACTTCATCTTCTCCTTCTGCTTCTTCTACTTCTTCTGATTCACCTTCCAGTCTTCACCTTCTCCTTCTCCTTCTTCTGCTTCTTCTGATTCACCCTCCAGAATTCACCTTCTCCTTCTCCTTCTTCTGCTTCTTGTAATTCACCCTCCAGACCTCACCTTCTCCTTCTCCTTCTTCTACTTCTTCTGATTCACCCTCCAGACTTCACCTTCTCCTTCTGCTTCTTCTACTTCTTCTGATTCACCCTCCAGTCTTCACCTTCTCCTTCTCCTTCTTCTGCTTCTTCTGATTCACCCTCCAGACTTCACCATCTCCTTCTCCTTCTTCTGCTTCTTCCGATTCACCCTCCTGACTTCACCTTCTCCTTCTCCTTCTTCTGCTTCTTCTGATTCACCCTCCAAACTTCACCTTCTCCTTCTCCTTCTTCTACTTCTTCTGATTCACCCTCCAGACTTCACCTTCTCCTTCTACTTATTCTGCTTCTTCTGATTCACCCTCCAGACTTCACCTTCTCCTTCTCCTTCTCCTGCTTCTTCTGATTCACCCTCCAGACTTCACCTTCTCCTTCTCCTTCTTCTGCTTCTTCTGATTCACCCTGCAGACTTCACCTTCTCCTTCTCCTTCTTCTGCTTCTTCTGATTCACCCTCCAGACTTCACCTTCTCCTTCTCCTTCTTCTACTTCTTCTGATTCACCCTCCAGACTTCACCTTTTCCTTCTCCTTCTTCTGCTTCTTCTGATTCACCCTCCAGACTTCACCTTCTCCTTCTCCTTCTTCTACTTCTTCTGCTTCTCCCTCCAGACTTCACCTACTCCTTCTCCTTCTTCTGCTTCTTCTGATACACCCTCCAGACTTCACCTTCTCCTTCTCCTTCTTCTACTTCTTCTGATTCACCCTCCAGACTTCACCTTCTCCTTCTCCTTCTTCTACTTCTTCTGATTCACCCTCCAGACTTCACCTTCTCCTTCTCCTTCTTCTACTTCTTCTGATTCACCCTCCTGACTTCACTTTCTCCTCCTTCTTCTGCTTCTTCTGCTTCACCCTCCAGACTTCACCTTCTCCTTCTCCTTCTTCTGCTTCTTCTGATTCACCCTCCAGACTTCACCTTCTCCTCCTCCTTCTTCTGCTTCTTCTGATTCACCCTCCAGACTTCACCTTCTCCTTCTCCTTCTTCTACTTCTTCTGATTCACCCTCCAGACTTCACCTTCTCCTTCTCCTTCTTCTGCTTCTTCTGATTCACCCTCCAGACTTCACCTTCTCCTTCTCCTTCGTCTACTTCTTCTGATTCACCCTCCAGCCTACACCTTCTCCTTCTCCTTCTTCTACTTCTTCTGATTCACCCTCCAGACTTCACCTTCTCCTTCTCCTTCTTCTACTTCTTCTGATTCACCCTCCAGACTTCACCTTCTCCTTCTACTTCTTCTGCTTCTTCTGATTCACCCTCCAGACTTCACCTTCTCCTTCTCCTTCTCCTGCTTCTTCTGATTCACCCTCCAGACTTCACCTTCTCCTTCTCCTTCTTCTGCTTCTTCTGATTCACCCTCCAGACTTCACCTTCTCCTTCTCCTTCTTCTGCTTCTTCTGATTCACCCTCCAGACTTCACCTTCTCCTTCTCCTTCTTCTACTTCTTCTGATTCACCCTCCAGACTTCACCTTTTCCTTCTCCTTCTTCTGCTTCTTCTGATTCACCCTCCAGACTTCACCTTCTCCTTCTCCTTCTTCTACTTCTTCTGCTTCCCCCTCCAGACTTCACCTACTCCTTCTCCTTCTTCTGCTTCTTCTGATACACCCTCCAGACTTCACCTTCTCCTTCTCCTTCTTCAACTTCTTCTGATTCACCCTCCAGACTTCACCTTCTCCTTCTCCTTCTTCTACTTCTTCTGATTCACCCTCCAGACTTCACCTTCTCCTTCTCCTTCTTCTACTTCTTCTGATTCACCCTCCTGACTTCACTTTCTCCTTCTTCTTCTGCTTCTTCTGCTTCACCCTCCAGACTTCACCTTCTCCTTCTCCTTCTTCTGCTTCTTCTGATTCACCCTCCAGACTTCACCTTCTCCTTCTCCTTCTTCTGCTTCTTCTGATTCACCCTCCAGACTTCACCTTCTCCTTCTCCTTCTTCTACTTCTTCTGATTCACCCTCCAGACTTCACCTTCTCCTTCTCCTTCTTCTGCTTCTTCTGATTCACCCTCCAGACTTCACCTTCTCCTTCTCCTTCGTCTACTTCTTCTGATTCACCCTCCAGCCTACACCTTCTCCTTCTCCTTCTTCTACTTCTTCTGATTCACCCTCCAGACTTCACCTTCTCCTTCTCCTTCTTCTGCTTCTTCTGATTCACCCTCCAGACTTCACCTTCTCCTTCTCATTCTTCTACTTCTTCTGATTCACCGTCCAGACGTCACCTTCTCCTTCTCCTTCTTCTGCTTCTTCTGCTTCACCCTCCAGACTTCACCTTCTCCTTCTCCTTCTTCTGCTTCTTCTGCTTCGCCCTCCAGACACCACCTTATCCTTCTCCTTCTTCAACTTCTTCTGATTCACCCTCCAGACTTCACCTTCTCCTTCTCCTTCTTCTACTTCTTCTGATTCACCCTCCAGACTTCACCTTCTCCTTCTCCTTCTTCTGCTTCTTCTGCTTCACCCTCCAGACTTCACCTTCTCCTTCTCCTTCTTCTGCTTCTTCTGCTGCGCCCGCCAGACTTCACCTTCTCCTTCTCCTTCTTCTGCTTCTTCTGCTTCACCCTCCTGACTTCACCTTCTCCTTCTCCTTCTTCTACTTCTTCTGCTTCACCCCCCTGACTTCACCTTCTCCTTCTCCTTCTTCTGCTTCTTCTGATTCACCCTCCTAACTTCATCTTCTCCTTCTCCTTCTTCTGCTTCTTCTGCTTCAGCCTCCTGACTTCACCTTCTCATTCTCATTCTTCTAATTCTTCTGCTTCACCCCCCTGACTTCACCTTCTCCTTCTCCTTCTTCTGCTTCTTCTGATTCACACTCCTAACTTCACCTTCTCCTTCTCCTTCTTCTGCTTCTTCTGATTCACCCTCCTGACTTCACCTTCTTCTTCTCCTTCTTCTGCTTCTTCTGATTCACCCTCCAGACTTCACCTTCTCCTTCTCCTTCTTCTGCTTCTTCTGATTCACCCTCCAGACTTCACCTTCTCCTTCTCCTTCTTCTGCTTCTTCTGATTCACCCTCCAGACCTCACCTTCTCCTTCTCCTTCTTCTACTTCTTCTGATTCACCCTCCTGACTTCACCTTCTCCTTCTCCTTCTTCTACTTCTTCTGATTCTCCCTCCAGACTTCACCTTCTCCTTCTCCTTCTTCTACTTCTTCTGATTCACCCTCCAGACTTCACCTTCTCCTTCTCCTTCTTCTACTTCTTCTGATTCACCCTGCAGACTTCACCTTCTCCTTCTCCTTCTTATACTTCTTCTGATTCACCCTCCAGCCTTCACCTTCTCCTTCTTCTGCTTCTTCTGCTTCACCCTCCACACTTCACCTTCTCCTTCTCTTTCTTCTGCTTCTTCTGATTCACCCTCCAGACTTCACCTTCTCCTTCTCCTTCTTCTGATTCTTCTGATTCACCCTCCAGACTTCACCTCCTCCTTCTCCTTCTTGTGCTTCTTCTGATTCACCCTCCTGACTTCACCTTCTCCTTCTCCTTCTTCTACTTCTTCTGATTCACCCTCCTGACATCACCTTCTCCTTCTCCTTCTTCTACTTCTTCTGCTTCACCCTCCAGACTTCACCTTCTCCTTCTCCTTCTTCTGCTTCTTCTGCTTCACCCTCCAGACTTCACCTTCTCCTTCTCCTTCTTCTGCTTCTTCTGCTTCACCCTCCTGACTTCACCTTCTCCTTCTCCTTCTTCTACTTCTTCTGATTCACCCTCCAGACTTCACCTTCTCCTTCTCCTTCTTCTACTTCTTCTGATTCACCCTCCAGCCTTCATCTTCTCCTTCTCCTTCTTCTGCTTCTTCTGCTTCACCCTCCAGACTTCACCTTCTCCTTCTCTTTCTTCTGCTTCTTCTGATTCACCCTCCAGACTTCACCTTCTCCTTCTCCTTCTTCTGATTCTTCTGATTCACCCTCCAGACTTCACCTTCTCCTTCTCCTTCTTGTGCTTCTTCTGATTCACCCTCCTGACTTCACCTTCTCCTTCTCCTTCTTCTACTTCTTCTGATTCACCCTCCTGACATCACCTTCTCCTTCTCCTTCTTCTACTTCTTCTGCTTCACCCTCCAGACTTCACCTTCTCCTTCTCCTTCTTCTGCTTCTTCTGCTTCACCCTCCAGACTTCACCTTCTCCTTCTCCTTCTTCTGCTTCTTCTGCTGCGCCCTCCAGACTTCACCTTCTCCTTCTCCTTCTTCTGCTTCTTCTGATTCACCCTCCTGACTTCACCTTCTCCTTCTCCTTCTTGTACTTCTTCTGATTCACCCTCCAGACTTCACCTTCTCCTTTTCCTGCTTCTGCTTCTTCTGATTCACCCTCCTGACTTCACCTTCTCCTTCTCCTTCTTCTGCTTCTTCTGATTCACCCTCCAGACTTCACCTTCTCCTTCTCCTTCTTCTGTTTCTTCTGATTCACCCTCCAGACTTCACCTTCTCCTTCTCCTTCTTCTGCTTCTTCTGCTTCACCCTCCAGACTTCACCTTCTCCTTCTCCTTCTTCTGCTTCTTCTGCTGCGCCCTCCAGACTTCACCTTCTCCTTCTCCTTCTTCTGCTTCTTCTGATTCACCCTCCAGACTTCACCTTCTCCTTCTCCTGCTTCTGCTTCTTCTGATTCACCCTCCTGACTTCACCTTCTCCTTCTCCTTCTTCTGCTTCTTCTGATTCACCCTCCAGACTTCACCTTCTCCTTCTCCTTCTTCTGTTTCTTCTGATTCACCCTCCAGACTTCACCTTCTCCTTCTCCTTCTTCTGCTTCTTCTGCTTCACCCTCCAGACTTCACCTTCTCCTTCTCCTTCTTCTGCTTCTTCTGCTGCGCCCTCCAGACTTCACCTTCTCCTTCTCCTTCTTCTGCTTCTTCTGATTCACCCTCCAGACTTCACCTTCTCCTTCTCCTTCTTCTGTTTCTTCTGATTCACCCTCCAGACTTCACCTTCTCCTTCTCCTTCTTCTGTTTCTTCTGATTCACCCTCCAGACCTCATCTTCTCCTTCTCCTTCTTCTACTTCTTCTGATTCACCCTCCAGACTTCTTCTTCTCCTTCTCCGTCTTCTACTTCTTCTGCTTCACCCTCCAGACTTCACCTTCTCCTTCTCCTTCTTCTACTTCTTCTGCTTCACCCCCCTGACTTCACCTTCTCCTTCTCCTTCTTCTGCTTCTTCTGATTCAACCTCCTAACTTCACCTTCTCCTTCTCCTTCTTCTGCTTCTTCTGATTCACCCTCCTGACTTCACCTTCTCCTTCTCCTTCTTCTGCTTCTTCTGATTCACCCTCCAGACTTCAGCTTCTCCTTCTCTTTCTTCTGCTTCTTCTGATTCACCCTCCAGACTTCACCTTCTCCTTCTCCTTCTTCTGCTTCTTCTGATTCACCCTCCAGACATCACCTTCTCCTTCTCCTTCTTCTACTTCTTCTGATTCACCCTCCTGACTTCACCTTCTCCTTCTCCTTCTTCTACTTCTTCTGATTCTCCCTCCAGACTTCACCTTCTCCTTCTCCTTCTTCTACTTCTTCTGATTCACCATCCAGACTTCACCTTCTCCTTCTCCTTCTTCTACTTCTTCTGATTCACCCTCCAGCCTTCACCTTCTCCTTCTCCTTCTTCTGATTCTTCTGATTCACCCTCCAGACTTCACCTTCTCCTTCTCCTTCTTGTGCTTCTTCTGATTCACCCTCCTGACTTCACCTTCTCCTTCTCCTTCTTCTACTTCTTCTGATTCACCCTCCTGACATCACCTTCTCCTTCTCCTTCTTCTACTTCTTCTGCTTCACCCTCCAGACTTCACCTTCTCCTTCTCCTTCTTCTACTTCTTCTGATTCATCCTCCAGACTTCACCTTCTCCTTCTCCTTCTTCTGCTTCTTCTGATTCACCCTCCAGACTTCACCTTCTCCTTCTCCTTATTCTGCTTCTTCTGATTCACCCTCCAGACTTCACCTTCTCCTTCTCCTTCTTCTGCTTCTTCTGATTCACCCTCCAGACTTCACCTTCTCCTTCTCCTTCTTCTGCTTCTTCTGATTCACCCTCCAGACTTCACCTTCTCCTTCTCCTTCTTATACTTCTTCTGATTCACCCTCCAGACTTCATCTTCTCCTTCTCCTTCTTCTGCTTCTTCTGATTCACCCTCCAGACTTCACCTTCTCCTTCTCCTTCTTCTGCTTCTTCTGATTCACCCTCCAGACTTCACCTTCTCCTTCTCCTTCTTCTACTTCTTCTGATTCACCCTCCAGACTTCACCTTCTCCTTCTCCTTCTTCTACTTCTTCTGATTCACCCTCCAGACTTCACCTTCTCCTTCTCCTTCTTCTGCTTCTTCTGATTCACCCTCCAGACTTCATCTTCTTCTTCTCCTTCTTCTGCTTCTTCTGATTCACCCTCCAGACTTCACCTTCTCCTTCTCCTTCTTCTGCTTCTTCTGATTCACCCTTCAGACTTCACCTTCTCCTTCTCCTTCTTCTGCTTCTTCTGATTCACCCTCCAGACCTCACCTTCTCCTTCTCCTTCTTCTAATTCTTCTGATTCACCCTCCAGACTTCATCTTCTCTTTCTCCTTCTTCTGCTTCTTCTGATTCACCCTCCAGACTTCACCTTCTCCTTCTCCTTCTTCTGCTTCTTCTGATTCACCCTCCAGACTTCGCCTTCTCCTTCTCCTTCTTCTACTTCTTCTGATTCACCCTCCAGACTTCATCTTCTCCTTCTCCTTCTTCTACGTCTTCTGATTCACCCTCCAGTCTTCACCTTCTCCTTCTCCTTCTTCTGCTTCTTCTGATTCACCCTCCAGACTTCACCTTCTCCTTCTCCTTCTTCTGCTTCTTCTGAATCACCCTCCTGACTACACCTTCTCCTTCTCCTTCTTCTGCTTCTTCTGATTCACCCTCCAGACTTCACCTTCTCCTTCTTCTACTTCTTCTGATTCACCCTCCAGACTTCACCTTCTCCTTCTACTTCTTCTGCTTCTTCTGATTCACCCTCCAGACTTCACCTTCTCCTTCTCCTTCTTCTGCTTCTTCTGATTCACCCTCCAGAATTCACCTTCTCCTTCTCCTTCTTCTGCTTCTTCTGATTCACCCTCCAGACTTCACCTTCTCCTTCTCCTTCTTCTGCTTCTTCTGCTTCACCCTCCTGACTTCACCTTCTCCTTCTCCTTCTTCTACTTCTTCTGATTCACCCTCCAGACTTCACCTTCTCCTTCTCCTTCTTCTCCTTCTTCTGCTTCACCCTCCAGACTTCACCTTCTCCTTCTCCTTCTTCTGCTTCTTCTGCTGCGCCCACCAGACTTCACCTTCTCCTTCTCCTTCTTCTGCTTCTTCTGATTCACCCTCCAAACTTCATCTTCTCCTTCTCCTTCTTCTACTTCTTCTGATTCACCCTCCTGACTTCACTTTCTCCTTCTCCTTCTTCTGCTTCTTCTGCTGCACCCTCCAGACTTCACCTTCTCCTTCTCCTTCTTCTGCTTCTTCTGATTCACCCTCCAGACTTCACCTTCTCCTTCTCCTTCTTCTGCTTCTTCTGATTCACGCTCCAGACTTCACCTTCTCCTTCTCCTTCTTCTACTTCTTCTGATTCACCCTCCAGACTTCACCTTCTCCTTCTCCTTCTTCTGCTTCTTCTGATTCACACTCCAGACTTCACCTTCTCCTTCTCCTTCGTCTACTTCTTCTGATTCACCCTCCAGACTACACCTTCTCCTTCTCCTTCTTCTACTTCTTCTGATTCACCCTCCAGACTTCACCTTCTCCTTCTCCTTCTTCTGCTTCTTCTGATTCACCCTCCAGACTTCACCTTCTCCTTCTCCTTCTTCTACTTCTTCTGATTCACCCTCCAGACTTCACCTTCTCCTTCTCCTTCTTCTGCTTCTTCTGCTTCACCCTCCAGACGTCACCTTCTCCTTCTCCTTCTTCTGCTTCTTCTGCTTCGCCCTCCAGACATCAGCTTATCCTTCTCCTTCTTCTGCTTCTTCTGCTTCACCCTCCAGACTTCACCTTCTCCTTCTCCTTCTTCTGCTTCTTCTGCTTCACCCTCCTGACTTCACCTTCTCCTTCTCCTTCTTCTACTTCTTCTGATTCACCCTCCAGACTTCACCTTCTCCTTCTCCTTCTTCTCCTTCTTCTGCTTCACCCTCCAGACTTCACCTTCTCCTTCTCCTTCTTCTGCTTCTTCTGCTGCGCCCACCAGACTTCACCTTCTCCTTCTCCTTCTTCTGCTTCTTCTGCTTCACCCTCCTGACTTCACCTTCTCCTTCTCCTTCTTCTACTTCTTCTGCTTCACCCCCCTGACTTCACCTTCTCCTTCTCCTTCTTCTGCTTCTTCTGATTCACCCTCCTAACTTCACCTTCTCCTTCTCCTTCTTCTGCTTCTTCTGATTCACCCTCCTGACTTCACCTTCTCCTTCTCCTTCTTCTGCTTCTTCTGATTGACCCTCCAGACTTCACCTTCTCCTTCTCCTTCTTCTGCTTCTTCTGATTCACCCTCCAGACTTCACCTTCTCCTTCTCCTTCTTCTGCTTCTTCTGATTCACCCTCCAGACCTCATCTTCTCCTTCTCCTTCTTCTACTTCTTCTGATTCACCCTCCAGACTTCATCTTCTCCTTCTGCTTCTTCTACTTCTTCTGATTCACCTTCCAGTCTTCACCTTCTCCTTCTCCTTCTTCTGCTTCTTCTGATTCACCCTCCAGAATTCACCTTCTCCTTCTCCTTCTTCTGCTTCTTGTAATTCACCCTCCAGACCTCACCTTCTCCTTCTCCTTCTTCTACTTCTTCTGATTCACCCTCCAGACTTCAACTTCTCCTTCTGCTTCTTCTACTTCTTCTGATTCACCCTCCAGTCTTCACCTTCTCCTTCTCCTTCTTCTGCTTCTTCTGATTCACCCTCCAGACTTCACCATCTCCTTCTCCTTCTTCTGCTTCTTCCGATTCACCCTCCTGACTTCACCTTCTCCTTCTCCTTCTTCTGCTTCTTCTGATTCACCCTCCAAACTTCACCTTCTCCTTCTCCTTCTTCTACTTCTTCTGATTCACCCTCCAGACTTCACCTTCTCCTTCTACTTATTCTGCTTCTTCTGATTCACCCTCCAGACTTCACCTTCTCCTTCTCCTTCTCCTGCTTCTTCTGATTCACCCTCCAGACTTCACCTTCTCCTTCTCCTTCTTCTGCTTCTTCTGATTCACCCTGCAGACTTCACCTTCTCCTTCTCCTTCTTCTGCTTCTTCTGATTCACCCTCCAGACTTCACCTTCTCCTTCTCCTTCTTCTACTTCTTCTGATTTACCCTCCAGACTTCACCTTTTCCTTCTCCTTCTTCTGCTTCTTCTGATTCACCCTCCAGACTTCACCTTCTCCTTCTCCTTCTTCTACTTCTTCTGCTTCTCCCTCCAGACTTCACCTACTCCTTCTCCTTCTTCTGCTTCTTCTGATACACCCTCCAGACTTCACCTTCTCCTTCTCCTTCTTCTACTTCTTCTGATTCACCCTCCAGACTTCACCTTCTCCTTCTCCTTCTTCTACTTCTTCTGATTCACCCTCCAGACTTCACCTTCTCCTTCTCCTTCTTCTACTTCTTCTGATTCACCCTCCTGACTTCACTTTCTCCTCCTTCTTCTGCTTCTTCTGCTTCACCCTCCAGACTTCACCTTCTCCTTCTCCTTCTTCTGCTTCTTCTGATTCACCCTCCAGACTTCACCTTCTCCTCCTCCTTCTTCTGCTTCTTCTGATTCACCCTCCAGACTTCACCTTCTCCTTCTCCTTCTTCTACTTCTTCTGATTCACCCTCCAGACTTCACCTTCTCCTTCTCCTTCTTCTGCTTCTTCTGATTCACCCTCCAGACTTCACCTTCTCCTTCTCCTTCGTCTACTTCTTCTGATTCACCCTCCAGCCTACACCTTCTCCTTCTCCTTCTTCTACTTCTTCTGATTCACCCTCCAGACTTCACCTTCTCCTTCTCCTTCTTCTACTTCTTCTGATTCACCCTCCAGACTTCACCTTCTCCTTCTACTTCTTCTGCTTCTTCTGATTCACCCTCCAGACTTCACCTTCTCCTTCTCCTTCTCCTGCTTCTTCTGATTCACCCTCCAGACTTCACCTTCTCCTTCTCCTTCTTCTGCTTCTTCTGATTCACCCTCCAGACTTCACCTTCTCCTTCTCCTTCTTCTGCTTCTTCTGATTCACCCTCCAGACTTCACCTTCTCCTTCTCCTTCTTCTACTTCTTCTGATTCACCCTCCAGACTTCACCTTTTCCTTCTCCTTCTTCTGCTTCTTCTGATTCACCCTCCAGACTTCACCTTCTCCTTCTCCTTCTTCTACTTCTTCTGCTTCCCCCTCCAGACTTCACCTACTCCTTCTCCTTCTTCTGCTTCTTCTGATACACCCTCCAGACTTCACCTTCTCCTTCTCCTTCTTCAACTTCTTCTGATTCACCCTCCAGACTTCACCTTCTCCTTCTCCTTCTTCTACTTCTTCTGATTCACCCTCCAGACTTCACCTTCTCCTTCTCCTTCTTCTACTTCTTCTGATTCACCCTCCTGACTTCACTTTCTCCTTCTTCTTCTGCTTCTTCTGCTTCACCCTCCAGACTTCACCTTCTCCTTCTCCTTCTTCTGCTTCTTCTGATTCACCCTCCAGACTTCACCTTCTCCTTCTCCTTCTTCTGCTTCTTCTGATTCACCCTCCAGACTTCACCTTCTCCTTCTCCTTCTTCTACTTCTTCTGATTCACCCTCCAGACTTCACCTTCTCCTTCTCCTTCTTCTGCTTCTTCTGATTCACCCTCCAGACTTCACCTTCTCCTTCTCCTTCGTCTACTTCTTCTGATTCACCCTCCAGCCTACACCTTCTCCTTCTCCTTCTTCTACTTCTTCTGATTCACCCTCCAGACTTCACCTTCTCCTTCTCCTTCTTCTGCTTCTTCTGATTCACCCTCCAGACTTCACCTTCTCCTTCTCATTCTTCTACTTCTTCTGATTCACCGTCCAGACGTCTCCTTCTCCTTCTCCTTCTTCTGCTTCTTCTGCTTCACCCTCCAGACTTCACCTTCTCCTTCTCCTTCTTCTGCTTCTTCTGCTTCGCCCTCCAGACACCACCTTATCCTTCTCCTTCTTCAACTTCTTCTGATTCACCCTCCAGACTTCACCTTCTCCTTCTCCTTCTTCTACTTCTTCTGATTCACCCTCCAGACTTCACCTTCTCCTTCTCCTTCTTCTGCTTCTTCTGCTTCACCCTCCAGACTTCACCTTCTCCTTCTCCTTCTTCTGCTTCTTCTGCTGCGCCCGCCAGACTTCACCTTCTCCTTCTCCTTCTTCTGCTTCTTCTGCTTCACCCTCCTGACTTCACCTTCTCCTTCTCCTTCTTCTACTTCTTCTGCTTCACCCCCCTGACTTCACCTTCTCCTTCTCCTTCTTCTGCTTCTTCTGATTCACCCTCCTAACTTCATCTTCTCCTTCTCCTTCTTCTGCTTCTTCTGCTTCAGCCTCCTGACTTCACCTTCTCATTCTCATTCTTCTACTTCTTCTGCTTCACCCCCCTGACTTCACCTTCTCCTTCTCCTTCTTCTGCTTCTTCTGATTCACACTCCTAACTTCACCTTCTCCTTCTCCTTCTTCTGCTTCTTCTGATTCACCCTCCTGACTTCACCTTCTTCTTCTCCTTCTTCTGCTTCTTCTGATTCACCCTCCAGACTTCACCTTCTCCTTCTCCTTCTTCTGCTTCTTCTGATTCACCCTCCAGACTTCACCTTCTCCTTCTCCTTCTTCTGCTTCTTCTGATTCACCCTCCAGACCTCACCTTCTCCTTCTCCTTCTTCTACTTCTTCTGATTCACCCTCCTGACTTCACCTTCTCCTTCTCCTTCTTCTACTTCTTCTGATTCTCCCTCCAGACTTCACCTTCTCCTTCTCCTTCTTCTACTTCTTCTGATTCACCCTCCAGACTTCACCTTCTCCTTCTCCTTCTTCTACTTCTTCTGATTCACCCTGCAGACTTCACCTTCTCCTTCTCCTTCTTATACTTCTTCTGATTCACCCTCCAGCCTTCACCTTCTCCTTCTTCTGCTTCTTCTGCTTCACCCTCCACACTTCACCTTCTCCTTCTCTTTCTTCTGCTTCTTCTGATTCACCCTCCAGACTTCACCTTCTCCTTCTCCTTCTTCTGATTCTTCTGATTCACCCTCCAGACTTCACCTCCTCCTTCTCCTTCTTGTGCTTCTTCTGATTCACCCTCCTGACTTCACCTTCTCCTTCTCCTTCTTCTACTTCTTCTGATTCACCCTCCTGACATCACCTTCTCCTTCTCCTTCTTCTACTTCTTCTGCTTCACCCTCCAGACTTCACCTTCTCCTTCTCCTTCTTCTGCTTCTTCTGCTTCACCCTCCAGACTTCACCTTCTCCTTCTCCTTCTTCTGCTTCTTCTGCTTCACCCTCCTGACTTCACCTTCTCCTTCTCCTTCTTCTACTTCTTCTGATTCACCCTCCAGACTTCACCTTCTCCTTCTCCTTCTTCTACTTCTTCTGATTCACCCTCCAGCCTTCATCTTCTCCTTCTCCTTCTTCTGCTTCTTCTGCTTCACCCTACAGACTTCACCTTCTCCTTCTCTTTCTTCTGCTTCTTCTGATTCACCCTCCAGACTTCACCTTCTCCTTCTCCTTCTTCTGATTCTTCTGATTCACCCTCCAGACTTCACCTTCTCCTTCTCCTTCTTGTGCTTCTTCTGATTCACCCTCCTGACTTCACCTTCTCCTTCTCCTTCTTCTACTTCTTCTGATTCACCCTCCTGACATCACCTTCTCCTTCTCCTTCTTCTACTTCTTCTGCTTCACCCTCCAGACTTCACCTTCTCCTTCTCCTTCTTCTGCTTCTTCTGCTTCACCCTCCAGACTTCACCTTCTCCTTCTCCTTCTTCTGCTTCTTCTGCTGCGCCCTCCAGACTTCACCTTCTCCTTCTCCTTCTTCTGCTTCTTCTGATTCACCCTCCTGACTTCACCTTCTCCTTCTCCTTCTTATACTTCTTCTGATTCACCCTCCAGACTTCACCTTCTCCTTCTCCTGCTTCTGCTTCTTCTGATTCACCCTCCTGACTTCACCTTCTCCTTCTCCTTCTTCTGCTTCTTCTGATTCACCCTCCAGACTTCACCTTCTCCTTCTCCTTCTTCTGTTTCTTCTGATTCACCCTCCAGACTTCACCTTCTCCTTCTCCTTCTTCTGCTTCTTCTGCTTCACCCTCCAGACTTCACCTTCTCCTTCTCCTTCTTCTGCTTCTTCTGCTGCGCCCTCCAGACTTCACCTTCTCCTTCTCCTTCTTCTGCTTCTTCTGATTCACCCTCCTGACTTCACCTTCTCCTTCTCCTTCTTATACCTCTTCTGATTCACCCTCCAGACTTCACCTTCTCCTTCTCCTGCTTCTGCTTCTTCTGATTCACCCTCCTGACTTCACCTTCTCCTTCTCCTTCTTCTGCTTCTTCTGATTCACCCTCCAGACTTCACCTTCTCCTTCTCCTTCTTCTGTTTCTTCTGATTCACCCTCCAGACTTCACCTTCTCCTTCTCCTTCTTCTGTTTCTTCTGATTCACCCTCCAGACCTCATCTTCTCCTTCTCCTTCTTCTACTTCTTCTGATTCACCCTCCAGACTTCTTCTTCTCCTTCTCCGTCTTCTACTTCTTCTGCTTCACCCTCCAGACTTCACCTTCTCCTTCTCCTTCTTCTACTTCTTCTGCTTCACCCCCCTGACTTCACCTTCTCCTTCTCCTTCTTCTGCTTCTTCTGATTCAACCTCCTAACTTCACCTTCTCCTTCTCCTTCTTCTGCTTCTTCTGATTCACCCTCCTGACTTCACCTTCTCCTTCTCCTTCTTCTGCTTCTTCTGATTCACCCTCCAGACTTCACCTTCTCCTTCTCTTTCTTCTGCTTCTTCTGATTCACCCTCCAGACTTCACCTTCTCCTTCTCCTTCTTCTGCTTCTTCTGATTCACCCTCCAGACATCACCTTCTCCTTCTCCTTCTTCTACTTCTTCTGATTCACCCTCCTGACTTCACCTTCTCCTTCTCCTTCTTCTACTTCTTCTGATTCACCATCCAGACTTCACCTTCTCCTTCTCCTTCTTCTACTTCTTCTGATTCACCCTCCAGCCTTCACCTTCTCCTTCTCCTTCTTCTGATTCTTCTGATTCACCCTCCAGACTTCACCTTCTCCTTCTCCTTCTTGTGCTTCTTCTGATTCACCCTCCTGACTTCACCTTCTCCTTCTCCTTCTTCTACTTCTTCTGATTCACCCTCCTGACATCACCTTCTCCTTCTCCTTCTTCTACTTCTTCTGCTTCACCCTCCAGACTTCACCTTCTCCTTCTCCTTCTTCTACTTCTTCTGATTCATCCTCCAGACTTCACCTTCTCCTTCTCCTTCTTCTGCTTCTTCTGATTCACCCTCCAGACTTCACCTTCTCCTTCTCCTTATTCTGCTTCTTCTGATTCACCCTCCAGACTTCACCTTCTCCTTCTCCTTCTTCTGCTTCTTCTGATTCACCCTCCAGACTTCACCTTCTCCTTCTCCTTCTTCTGCTTCTTCTGATTCACCCTCCAGACTTCACCTTCTCCTTCTCCTTCTTATACTTCTTCTGATTCACCCTCCAGACTTCATCTTCTCCTTCTCCTTCTTCTGCTTCTTCTGATTCACCCTCCAGACTTCACCTTCTCCTTCTCCTTCTTCTGCTTCTTCTGATTCACCCTCCAGACTTCACCTTCTCCTTCTCCTTCTTCTACTTCTTCTGATTCACCCTCCAGACTTCACCTTCTCCTTCTCCTTCTTCTACTTCTTCTGATTCACCCTCCAGACTTCACCTTCTCCTTCTCCTTCTTCTGCTTCTTCTGATTCACCCTCCAGACTTCATCTTCTTCTTCTCCTTCTTCTGCTTCTTCTGATTCACCCTCCAGACTTCACCTTCTCCTTCTCCTTCTTCTGCTTCTTCTGATTCACCCTTCAGACTTCACCTTCTCCTTCTCCTTCTTCTGCTTCTTCTGATTCACCCTCCAGACCTCACCTTCTCCTTCTCCTTCTTCTAATTCTTCTGATTCACCCTCCAGACTTCATCTTCTCTTTCTCCTTCTTCTGCTTCTTCTGATCCACCCTCCAGACTTCACCTTCTCCTTCTCCTTCTTCTGCTTCTTCTGATTCACCCTCCAGACTTCGCCTTCTCCTTCTCCTTCTTCTACTTCTTCTGATTCACCCTCCAGACTTCATCTTCTCCTTCTCCTTCTTCTACGTCTTCTGATTCACCCTCCAGTCTTCATCTTCTCCTTCTCCTTCTTCTGCTTCTTCTGATTCACCCTCCAGACTTCACCTTCTCCTTCTCCTTCTTCTGCTTCTTCTGAATCACCCTCCTGACTACACCTTCTCCTTCTCCTTCTTCTGCTTCTTCTGATTCACCCTCCAGACTTCACCTTCTCCTTCTTCTACTTCTTCTGATTCACCCTCCAGACTTCACCTTCTCCTTCTACTTCTTCTGCTTCTTCTGATTCACCCTCCAGACTTCACCTTCTCCTTCTCCTTCTTCTGCTTCTTCTGATTCACCCTCCAGAATTCACCTTCTCCTTCTCCTTCTTCTGCTTCTTCTGATTCACCCTCCAGACTTCACCTTCTCCTTCTCCTTCTTCTGCTTCTTCTGATTCACCCTCCAGACTTCACCTTCTCCTTCTCCTTCTTCTACTTCTTCTGATTCACCCTCCAGACTTCACTTTCTCCTTCTCCTTCTTCTACTTCTTCTGACTCACCCTTCAGGCTTCACCTTCTCCTTCTCCTTCTTCTGCTTCTTCTGATTCACCCTCCAGACTTCACCTTCTCCTTCTCCTTCTTCTACTTCTTCTGATTCACCCTCCAGACTTCACCTTCTCCTTCTCCTTCTTCTGCTTCTTCTGATTCACCCTCCAGACTACACCTTCTCCTTCTCCTTCTTCTACTTCTTCTGATTCACCCTCCAGACTTCAACTTCTCCTTCTCCTTTTTCTGCTTCTTCTGATTCACCCTCTAGACTTCACCTTCTCCTTCTCTTAACTTCTACTTCTTCTGATTCACCCTCCAGACTTCACTTTCTCCTTCTCCTTCTTCTGCTTCTTCTGTTACACCCTGCAGACTTCACCTTCTCCTTCTCCTTCTTCTGCTTCTTCTGCTTCGCCCTCCAGACATCACCTTATCCTTCTCCTTCTTCTGCTTCTTCTGCTTCACCCTCCGGACTTCCCCTTCTCCTTCTCCTTTTTTGCTTCTTCTGCTTCACCCTCCTGACTTCACCTTCTCCTTCTCCTTCTTCTACTTCTTCTGATTCACCCTCCAGACTTCACCTTCTCCTTCTCCTTCTTCTGCTTCACCCTCCAGACTTCACCTTCTCCTTCTCCTTCGTCTACTTCTTCTGATTCACCCTCCAGACTACACCTTCTCCTTCTCCTTCTTCTACTTCTTCTGATTCACCCTCCTGACTTCACCTTCTCCTTCTCCTTCTTCTGCTTCTTCTGCTTCACCCTCCAGACTTCACCTTCTCCTTCTCCTTTTTCTGCTTCTTCTGCTTCACCCTCCAGACTTCACCTTCTCCTTCTCCTTCTTCTGCTTCTTCTGCTTCACCCTCCTGACTTCACCTTCTCCTTCTCCTTCTTCTACTTCTTCTGATTCACGCTCCAGACTTCACCTTCTCCTTCTCCTTCTTCTGCTTCTTCTGCTTCACCTTCCAGACTTCACCTTCTCCTTCTCCTTCTTCTGCTTCTTCTGCTTCACCCTCCTGACTTCACCTTCTCCTTCTCCTTCTTCTACTTCTTCTGATTCACCCTCCAGACTTCACCTTCTCCTTCTCCTTCTTCTGCTTCTTCTGCTTCACCCTCCAGACTTCACCTACTCCTTCTCCTTCTTCTGCTTCTTCTGCTGCGCCCGCCAGACTTCACCTTCTCCTTCTCCTTCTTCTGCTTCTTCTGCTTCTCCCTCCAGACTTCACCTTCTCCTTCTCCTTCTTCTACTTCTTCTGCTTCTCCCTCCAGACTTCACCTACTCCTTCTCCTTCTTCTGCTTCTTCTGATACACCCTCCAGACTTCACCTTCTCCTTCTCCTTCTTCTACTTCTTCTGATTCACCCTCCAGACTTCACCTTCTCCTTCTCCTTCTTCTACTTCTTCTGATTCACCCTCCAGACTTCACCTTCTCCTTCTCCTTCTTCTACTTCTTCTGATTCACCCTCCTGACTTCACTTTCTCCTCCTTCTTCTGCTTCTTCTGCTTCACCCTCCAGACTTCACCTTCTCCTTCTCCTTCTTCTGCTTCTTCTGATTCACCCTCCAGACTTCACCTTCTCCTCCTCCTTCTTCTGCTTCTTCTGATTCACCCTCCAGACTTCACCTTCTCCTTCTCCTTCTTCTACTTCTTCTGATTCACCCTCCAGACTTCACCTTCTCCTTCTCCTTCTTCTGCTTCTTCTGATTCACCCTCCAGACTTCACCTTCTCCTTCTCCTTCGTCTACTTCTTCTGATTCACCCTCCAGCCTACACCTTCTCCTTCTCCTTCTTCTACTTCTTCTGATTCACCCTCCAGACTTCACCTTCTCCTTCTCCTTCTTCTACTTCTTCTGATTCACCCTCCAGACTTCACCTTCTCCTTCTACTTCTTCTGCTTCTTCTGATTCACCCTCCAGACTTCACCTTCTCCTTCTCCTTCTCCTGCTTCTTCTGATTCACCCTCCAGACTTCACCTTCTCCTTCTCCTTCTTCTGCTTCTTCTGATTCACCCTCCAGACTTCACCTTCTCCTTCTCCTTCTTCTGCTTCTTCTGATTCACCCTCCAGACTTCACCTTCTCCTTCTCCTTCTTCTAATTCTTATGATTCACCCTCCAGACTTCGCCTTTTCCTTCTCCTTCTTCTGCTTCTTCTGATTCACCCTCCAGACTTCACCTTCTCCTTCTCCTTCTTCTATTCTTCTGCTTCTCCCTCCAGACTTCACCTACTCCTTCTCCTTCTTCTGCTTCTTCTGATACACCCTCCAGACTTCACCTTCTCCTTCTCCTTCTTCAACTTCTTCTGATTCACCCTCCAGACTTCACCTTCTCCTTCTCCTTCTTCTACTTCTTCTGATTCACCCTCCAGACTTCACCTTCTCCTTCTCCTTCTTCTACTTCTTCTGATTCACCCTCCTGACTTCACTTTCTCCTTCTTCTTCTGCTTCTTCTGCTTCACCCTCCAGACTTCACCTTCTCCTTCTCCTTCTTCTGCTTCTTCTGATTCACCCTCCACACTTCACCTTCTCCTTCTCCTTCTTCTGCTTCTTCTGATTCACCCTCCAGACTTCACCTTCTCCTTCTCCTTCTTCTACTTCTTCTGATTCACCCTCCAGACTTCACCTTCTCCTTCTCCTTCTTCTGCTTCTTCTGATTCACCCTCCAGACTTCACCTTCTCCTTCTCCTTCGTCTACTTCTTCTGATTCACCCTCCAGCCTACACCTTCTCCTTCTCCTTCTTCTACTTCTTCTGATTCACCCTCCAGACTTCACCTTCTCCTTCTCCTTCTTCTGCTTCTTCTGATTCACCCTCCAGACTTCACCTTCTCCTTCTCATTCTTCTACTTCTTCTGATTCACCGTCCAGACTTCACCTTCTCCTTCTCCTTCTTCTGCTTCTTCTGCTTCACCCTCCAGACTTCACCTTCTCCTTCTCCTTCTTCTGCTTCTTCTGCTTCGCCCTCCAGACACCACCTTATCCTTCTCCTTCTTCAACTTCTTCTGATTCACCCTCCAGACTTCACCTTCTCCTTCTCCTTCTTCTACTTCTTCTGATTCACCCTCCAGACTTCACCTTCTCCTTCTCCTTCTTCTGCTTCTTCTGCTTCACCCTCCAGACTTCACCTTCTCCTTCTCCTTCTTCTGCTTCTTCTGCTGCGCCCGCCAGACTTCACCTTCTCCTTCTCCTTCTTCTGCTTCTTCTGCTTCACCCTCCTGACTTCACCTTCTCCTTCTCCTTCTTCTACTTCTTCTGCTTCACCCCCCTGACTTCACCTTCTCCTTCTCCTTCTTCTGCTTCTTCTGATTCACCCTCCTAACTTCATCTTCTCCTTCTCCTTCTTCTGCTTCTTCTGCTTCAGCCTCCTGACTTCACCTTCTCATTCTCATTCTTCTACTTCTTCTGCTTCACCCCCTGACTTCACCTTCTCCTTCTCCTTCTTCTGCTTCTTCTGATTCACACTCCTAACTTCACCTTCTCCTTCTCCTTCTTCTGCTTCTTCTGATTCACCCTCCTGACTTCACCTTCTTCTTCTCCTTCTTCTGCTTCTTCTGATTCACCCTCCAGACTTCACCTTCTCCTTCTCCTTCTTCTGCTTCTTCTGATTCACCCTCCAGACTTCATCTTCTCCTTCTCCTTCTTCTGCTTCTTCTGATTCACCCTCCAGACCTCACCTTCTCCTTCTCCTTCTTCTACTTCTTCTGATTCACCCTCCAGACTTCACCATCTCCATCTCCTTATTCTGCTTCTTCTGATTCACCCTCCTGACTTCACCTTCTCCTTCTCCTTCTTCTACTTCTTCTGATTCACCCTCCAGACTTCACCTTCTCCTTCTCCTTCTTCTACTTCTTCTGATTCACCCTCCAGACTTCACCTTCTCCTTCTCCTTCTTCTACTTCTTCTGATTCACCCTGCAGACTTCACCTTCTCCTTCTCCTTCTTATACTTCTTCTGATTCACCCTCCAGCCTTCACCTTCTCCTTCTCCTTCTTCTACTTCTTCTGATTCACCCTGCAGACTTCACCTTCTCCTTCTCCTTCTTCTACTTCTTCTGATTCACCCTCCAGACTTCACCTTCTCCTTCTCCTTCTTCTACTTCTTCTGATTCACCCTGCAGACTTCACCTTCTCCTTCTCCTTCTTCTACTTCTTCTGATTCACCCTGCAGACTTCACCTTCTCCTTCTCCTTCTTATACTTCTTCTGATTCACCCTCCAGACTTCACCTTCTCCTTCTCCTTCTTCTGCTTCTTCTGATTCACCCTCCAGACTTCACCTTCTCCTTCTCCTTCTTCTGCTTCTTCTGCTTCACCCTCCACACTTCACCTTCTCCTTCTCTTTCTTCTGCTTCTTCTGATTCACCCTCCAGACATCACCTTCTCCTTCTCCTTCTTCTGATTCTTCTGATTCACCCTCCAGACTTCACCTTCTCCTTCTCCTTCTTCTACTTCTTCTGATTCACCCTCCTGACTTCACCTCCTCCTTCTCCTTCTTGTGCTTCTTCTGATTCACCCTCCTGACTTCACCTTCTCCTTCTCTTTCTTCTACTTCTTCTGATTCACCCTCCTGACATCACCTTCTCCTTCTCCTTCTTCTACTTCTTCTGCTTCACCCTCCAGACTTCACCTTCTCCTTCTCCTTCTTCTGCTTCTTCTGCTTCACCCTCCAGACTTCACCTTCTCCTTCTCCTTCTTCTGCTTCTTCTGCTTCACCCTCCTGACTTCACCTTCTCCTTCTCCTTCTTCTGCTTCTTCTGATTCACCCTCCAGACTTCACCTTCTCCTTCTCCTTCTTCTGATTCTTCTGATTCACCCTCCAGACTTCACCTTCTCCTTCTCCTTCTTGTGCTTCTTCTGATTCACCCTCCTGACTTCACCTTCTCCTTCTCCTTCTTCTACTTCTTCTGATTCACCCTCCTGACATCACCTTCTCCTTCTCCTTCTTCTACTTCTTCTGCTTCACCCTCCAGACTTCACCTTCTCCTTCTCCTTCTTCTGCTTCTTCTGCTTCACCCTCCAGACTTCACCTTCTCCTTCTCCTTCTTCTGCTTCTTCTGCTGCGCCCTCCAGACTTCACCTTCTCCTTCTCCTTCTTCTGCTTCTTCTGATTCACCCTCCTGACTTCACCTTCTCCTTCTCCTTCTTATACTTCTTCTGATTCACCCTCCAGACTTCACCTTCTCCTTCTCCTGCTTCTGCTTCTTCTGATTCACCCTCCTGACTTCACCTTCTCCTTCTCCTTCTTCTGCTTCTTCTGATTCACCCTCCAGACTTCACCTTCTCCTTCTCCTTCTTCTGTTTCTTCTGATTCACCCTCCAGACTTCACCTTCTCCTTCTCCTTCTTCTGCTTCTTCTGCTTCACCCTCCAGACTTCACCTTCTCCTTCTCCTTCTTCTGCTTCTTCTGCTGCGCCCTCCAGACTTCACCTTCTCCTTCTCCTTCTTCTGCTTCTTCTGATTCACCCTCCTGACTTCACCTTCTCCTTCTCCTTCTTATACTTCTTCTGATTCACCCTCCAGACTTCACCTTCTCCTTCTCCTGCTTCTGCTTCTTCTGATTCACCCTCCTGACTTCACCTTCTCCTTCTCCTTCTTCTGCTTCTTCTGCTTCACCCTCCAGACTTCACCTTCTCCTTCTCTTTCTTCTGCTTCTTCTGATTCACCCTCCAGACTTCACCTTCTCCTTCTCCTTCTTCTGATTCTTCTGATTCACCCTCCAGACTTCACCTTCTCCTTCTCCTTCTTGTGCTTCTTCTGATTCACCCTCCTGACTTCACCTTCTCCTTCTCCTTCTTCTACTTCTTCTGATTCACCCTCCTGACATCACCTTCTCCTTCTCCTTCTTCTACTTCTTCTGCTTCACCCTCCAGACTTCACCTTCTCCTTCTCCTTCTTCTGCTTCTTCTGCTTCACCCTCCAGACTTCACCTTCTCCTTCTCCTTCTTCTGCTTCTTCTGCTGCGCCCTCCAGACTTCACCTTCTCCTTCTCCTTCTTCTGCTTCTTCTGATTCACCCTCCTGACTTCACCTTCTCCTTCTCCTTCTTATACTTCTTCTGATTCACCCTCCAGACTTCACCTTCTCCTTCTCCTGCTTCTGCTTCTTCTGATTCACCCTCCTGACTTCACCTTCTCCTTCTCCTTCTTCTGCTTCTTCTGATTCACCCTCCAGACTTCACCTTCTCCTTCTCCTTCTTCTGTTTCTTCTGATTCACCCTCCAGACTTCACCTTCTCCTTCTCCTTCTTCTGCTTCTTCTGCTTCACCCTCCAGACTTCACCTTCTCCTTCTCCTTCTTCTGCTTCTTCTGCTGCGCCCTCCAGACTTCACCTTCTCCTTCTCCTTCTTCTGCTTCTTCTGATTCACCCTCCTGACTTCACCTTCTCCTTCTCCTTCTTATACTTCTTCTGATTCACCCTCCAGACTTCACCTTCTCCTTCTCCTGCTTCTGCTTCTTCTGATTCACCCTCCTGACTTCACCTTCTCCTTCTCCTTCTTCTGCTTCTTCTGATTCACCCTCCAGACTTCACCTTCTCCTTCTCCTTCTTCTGTTTCTTCTGATTCACCCTCCAGACTTCACCTTCTCCTTCTCCTTCTTCTGTTTCTTCTGATTCACCCTCCAGACCTCATCTTCTCCTTCTCCTTCTTCTACTTCTTCTGATTCACCCTCCAGACTTCATCTTCTCCTTCTCCGTCTTCTACTTCTTCTGCTTCACCCTCCAGACTTCACCTTCTCCTTCTCCTTCTTCTACTTCTTCTGCTTCACCCCCCTGACTTCACCTTCTCCTTCTCCTTCTTCTGCTTCTTCTGATTCAACCTCCTAACTTCACCTTCTCCTTCTCCTTCTTCTGCTTCTTCTGATTCACCCTCCTGACTTCACCTTCTCCTTCTCCTTCTTCTGCTTCTTCTGATTCACCCTCCAGACTTCACCTTCTCCTTCTCCTTCTTCTGCTTCTTCTGATTCACCCTCCAGACTTCACCTTCTCCTTCTCCTTCTTCTGCTTCTTCTGATTCAACCTCCAGACATCACCTTCTCCTTCTCCTTCTTCTACTTCTTCTGATTCACCCTCCTGACTTCACCTTCTCCTTCTCCTTCTTCTACTTCTTCTGATTCTCCCTCCAGACTTCACCTTCTCCTTCTCCTTCTTCTACTTCTTCTGATTCACCATCCAGACTTCACCTTCTCCTTCTCCTTCTTCTACTTCTTCTGATTCACCCTCCAGCCTTCACCTTCTCCTTCTCCTTCTTCTGATTCTTCTGATTCACCCTCCAGACTTCACCTTCTCCTTCTCCTTCTTGTGCTTCTTCTGATTCACCCTCCTGACTTCACCTTCTCCTTCTCCTTCTTCTACTTCTTCTGATTCACCCTCCTGACATCACCTTCTCCTTCTCCTTCTTCTACTTCTTCTGCTTCACCCTCCAGACTTCACCTTCTCCTTCTCCTTCTTCTACTTCTTCTGATTCATCCTCCAGACTTCACCTTCTCTCTTCTCCTTCTTCTGCTTCTTCTGATTCACCCTCCAGACTTCACCTTCTCCTTCTCCTTCTTATACTTCTTCTGATTCACCCTCCAGACTTCACCTCTCCTTCTCCTTCTTATACTTCTTCTGATTCACCCTCCAGACTTCACCTTCTCCTTCTCCTGCTTCTGCTTCTTCTGATTCACCCTCCTGACTTCACCTTCTCCTTCTCCTTCTTCTGCTTCTTCTGATTCACCCTCCAGACTTCACCTTCTCCTTCTCCTTCTTCTGTTTCTTCTGATTCACCCTCCAGACTTCACCTTCTCCTTCTCCTTCTTCTGTTTCTTCTGATTCACCCTCCAGACCTCATCTTCTCCTTCTCCTTCTTCTACTTCTTCTGATTCACCCTCCAGACTTCATCTTCTCCTTCTCCGTCTTCTACTTCTTCTGCTTCACCCTCCAGACTTCACCTTCTCCTTCTCCTTCTTCTACTTCTTCTGCTTCACCCCCCTGACTTCACCTTCTCCTTCTCCTTCTTCTGCTTCTTCTGATTCAACCTCCTAACTTCACCTTCTCCTTCTCCTTCTTCTGCTTCTTCTGATTCACCCTCCTGACTTCACCTTCTCCTTCTCCTTCTTCTGCTTCTTCTGATTCACCCTCCAGACTTCACCTTCTCCTTCTCCTTCTTCTGCTTCTTCTGATTCACCCTCCAGACTTCACCTTCTCCTTCTCCTTCTTCTGCTTCTTCTGATTCACCCTCCAGACATCACCTTCTCCTTCTCCTTCTTCTACGTCTTCTGATTCACCCTCCTGACTTCACCTTCTCCTTCTCCTTCTTCTACTTCTTCTGATTCTCCCTCCAGACTTCACCTTCTCCTTCTCCTTCTTCTACTTCTTCTGATTCACCATCCAGACTTCACCTTCTCCTTCTCCTTCTTCTACTTCTTCTGATTCACCCTCCAGCCTTCACCTTCTCCTTCTCCTTCTTCTGATTCTTCTGATTCACCCTCCAGACTTCACCTTCTCCTTCTCCTTCTTGTGCTTCTTCTGATTCACCCTCCTGACTTCACCTTCTCCTTCTCCTTCTTCTACTTCTTCTGATTCACCCTCCTGACATCACCTTCTCCTTCTCCTTCTTCTACTTCTTCTGCTTCACCCTCCAGACTTCACCTTCTCCTTCTCCTTCTTCTACTTCTTCTGATTCATCCTCCATACTTCACCTTCTCCTTCTCCTTCTTCTGCTTCTTCTGATTCACCCTCCAGACTTCACCTTCTCCTTCTCCTTATTCTGCTTCTTCTGATTCACCCTCCAGACTTTCACCTTCTCCTTCTCCTTCTTCTGCTTCTTCTGATTCACCCTCCAGACTTCACCTTCTCCTTCTCCTTCTTCTGCTTCTTCTGATTCACCCTCCAGACTTCACCTTCTCCTTCTCCTTCTTCTACTTCTTCTGATTCACCCTCCAGACTTCATCTTCTCCTTCTCCTTCTTCTGCTTCTTCTGATTCACCCTCCAGACTTCACCTTCTCCTTCTCCTTCTTCTGCTTCTTCTGATTCACCCTCCAGACTTCACCTTCTCCTTCTCCTTCTTCTACTTCTTCTGATTCACCCTCCAGACTTCACCTTCTCCTTCTCCTTCTTCTACTTCTTCTGATTCACCCTCCAGACTTCACCTTCTCCTTCTCCTTCTTCTGCTTCTTCTGATTCACCCTCCAGACTTCATCTTCTTCTTCTCCTTCTTCTGCTTCTTCTGATTCACCCTCCAGACTTCACCTTCTCCTTCTCCTTCTTCTGCTTCTTCTGATTCACCCTTCAGACTTCACCTTCTCCTTCTCCTTCTTCTGCTTCTTCTGATTCACCCTCCAGACCTCACCTTCTCCTTCTCCTTCTTCTAATTCTTCTGATTCACCCTCCAGACTTCATCTTCTCTTTCTCCTTCTTCTGCTTCTTCTGATTCACCCTCCAGACTTCACCTTCTCCTTCTCCTTCTTCTGCTTCTTCTGATTCACCCTCCAGACTTCGCCTTCTCCTTCTCCTTCTTCTACTTCTTCTGATTCACCCTCCAGACTTCATCTTCTCCTTCTCCTTCTTCTACGTCTTCTGATTCACCCTCCAGTCTTCACCTTCTCCTTCTCCTTCTTCTGCTTCTTCTGATTCACCCTCCAGACTTCACCTTCTCCTTCTCCTTCTTCTGCTTCTTCTGAATCACCCTCCTGACTACACCTTCTCCTTCTCCTTCTTCTGCTTCTTCTGATTCACCCTCCAGACTTCACCTTCTCCTTCTCCTTCTTCTACTTCTTCTGATTCACCCTCCAGACTTCACCTTCTCCTTCTACTTCTTCTGCTTCTTCTGATTCACCCTCCAGACTTCACCTTCTCCTTCTCCTTCTTCTGCTTCTTCTGATTCACCCTCCAGAATTCACCTTCTCCTTCTCCT